>NW_004955413.1:18896136-19027225 GCF_000276665.1 Chinchilla lanigera
CAAAAAAAAAAAAAAAAAAAAAAAAAAAAAAAAAAAAAAAAAAAAAACACTTTTTTTCTTATATTATAGAAAATTCATGAAAGTTATTTTTCAAAAACAGATTAAACTATATTTTTAAATTATGTATAATCATGGCAATAGAAAAACAATCTCCTTTTTCACTAGTATTAGATAAGTAAAGATTTGTAAAACCCTAAAATGTAGCATAATTTTAACATTCTGCACAGAGTCTTTAGGAATATATAATGTTTATCTCTATCTCTGTATCTATCTATCTACCTATCTATCTGCCAAAGAAGTTGCCTAATCAAAGCAATGAAAACCTTCAGTCAGTTTTGTCCTTTCCATGGTTACTTAAAAAACTATTATTATGGCAACTGGTCAATAAACATTTGAATGGATGTATGGACGAGAATAAATGAATGAATGAATGGAAAAATGAACAGAAACATAAATGGATGAGGCTACCTCACATCAAAAGTATCATGACTATTTATGAGTACTTTGGTGAGAAAATATTAAGGATAAAACATTGTTCCAGGGCTAAGAAAATAACCCATCAGTCATTCAAAATTGAATTACAAATCCTAAAACAAAATTAAACAATGCAAAGCATTATTGTGAAACATGATGTGAAATCACACTAATAAATAAAGGGGAAAATCATAGAATAATACCTCACAGAAGTACCTGTGTGTGACAAGACCGATGCTGCTACAGTTATTTATTTTACTTGGAGTTAGCCTGTATGTGTAATACATTAAAACTGCTGGTCCATGGAGACACCAAAATATCACTGCTTTAAAATTAATTTGTATTCAATAAATGTTATAATTATTACTAAATTTTAAAACCTTACATGCTGCTGTGATTATATAGAAAAGCACAGGCCTTAGACATACATTAAGCAAAGATGTAAGGCCCATTAAACAGCTGAAATAGATTCTCAAAAGTGGCAGAAAACATTCCCTGATGTCACTTTAGAGTGCACAATATTTTTCGCTGTGTACTTATATGTACTGTTGGTGAATCAAGGCCCAAAGACTCTCTCCAGGTTAAGTAATACTCCCAATGGGGCTGGGGATTTAGCTCAACGGCAAAAGCGCCTCCCTGGCAAGCACAAGGTCGTGAGTTCGGTTCCCGGTACCGAGAAAAACCAAAAAAAAAAAAAAAAAAAAAAAAAAAAGTAATACTCCCAAATGTATTTCTCCCACAATAGTGTGTAACAGGACTCGGGAGTCCCAGGAAGAGGAAGGCTGGAGTGTCCTTTCTCAGCTGAATGAGCTCTTCTCAATTTAGTTTGTAGAGTGAAACAAGACTGTGAAGGACATCCCAGTGGGGTTGCCAGGGTATGGAGGAAGATGATTTTAAAATTGCTTTTTCTCTTCCAATACTTTCTAATCCTCCTCTTTCTGTGCTTCTTTCAACTATGCTGACTACCTTTGCCCTGTTACTCTTTGGACCTTTGCACATGGTGTCCATAAAATAGGGAGCAGAAGCAATTTGCCAGATAATTCAGAAAAATATATCTTGGGAGTAAATTAGCTGTCAGTGTTTTGCTTCAAATTTTCCAATTTAGTCAAAAGTTTGAGATATTTTCCCAAATAATCTCGGGGAATACTATTGTAGGGGCAGTTCTTCTTAACTTTGTATGCAAACAACATAATACAGTGTCATGTACATAAGACCTTAACACATACAAAATACAAATATAAAAAAACATTTCAGAACAGCTTTTCTGTTTCTCTCTCCCTTCAAGCTAAGAAGAATACATTATGTGAATTTCCTCACTGCTTTCCATGTGTTCTCAAGATATGTTTCCTTAGCTCCAAAACCAAAACTGTTTCTAAATAGTCTTATATCTAACACTATTATTATCTTCACTTCTTTTCACAATAATCTCAGTAGATGCGTGATATATCTAAAATTATATATATACATATATACCATACCACATTATACCAGTTATTGATATTTAAAAAAAACCACTCCATATGTCCTAATCCTACTCATACTTTAGGATCTATTTCAGTTGCTCCTTCTTTGGCAAACACTTTTACTTCTAACTGAAGCTAATCTCCTCCTCCTAATAACTTCCAATGTACTTTATCTGTGCACTTCTCTGCCAGATTTATTATCTTGCACTATAGAGTACAATCATGTGGCTATTTTTTTTATAAATACCTACTTTTAGATTGTAAGCTTCCTGAGTCCAGTGTAATTACCTGATGAATCACTGTGTCACTGAGATTTGTTTATCAAAGTTACCAATACACTCTAGAATAAATTAAATTTTAGATATATTTATGGAAATTTACACATGTATCTATTGCCCCTACTAGACGACTGCCTCCACATACAGCCAGGCTTTAACCCAGTTGCAGGCATATAAAAGACCTTCAATGAATACCATTACATGAAAAGGAAAACTTAAGTGGCAAGACTGGGAGCTTCTTATAAATTGTACCTTGCTTTTGGGCGGTGGGCTGTTTGTGCTCTTGTCTGTGTGAATGCTGGTAGGAGATACAGCAGCACCAAGGTTGCCTTGGGGTATGCCTGGGAGCTTCCCTCCTGGAGATACCTGCATTGCAGCTAGCTGGGCAGCATATAACTGCTACAGGGAAAAAGGAGACAGAAAAAAATACTATCAATAACAAAATAAACACATCTTTCAGAAAGTACCTATGGTCAGATGTAGTATTTCCCTATGGGCATTTTTGTCTATGCCCTGGAATATTTAAAGAAGATGTCACCTCAACTTAACGACTTACTTCTCAGAGGAGACAGGACAGATATCACATGCAGGGCTCTTACTATCATTATGTCCAGGGACTCAAAGCAAATAACAGTCATCCATATTTACTCTTTTCCAAATGTCTACGAAGACATTCATATCGTATTATTTGGTCAAGAGCTCCTTTTCCTCTACATTAAATTTACAGCGTGTTAAAAAAAAAGAAGGCAGCTTTGTATACGCAGTAATTTTCTTATTATGCTTATTAATTCAATTCCTGTATCTTTTTGTTTCATTTACTGAAATGGGTACCTATAGCAATTTTTCTGAGAAATAGCTGCACAGAAATACAGAAAAGGCACTGTGAAGGACCAAAAGGATAGCATTCAAAGAGCACGATCTGGTCAGTGTACCTACACTGATAAATATTAGCTGGATGCTTGCCAGAAGTTCACTTCATTACACAATATAAACAGACCAATTTCAAATTTTCTTCAGGATTAGGGTTTTAAGTAAGACCATCCAAAATACACTCTTCCACTAAGCTCACAATTAATAGCTCTCATTAAAAAAAAGCAAATGATCTTTTACAAATTATCAATTAACTAAAAGGAAGATTTTGCTTTTAGAATGATAGTTACAGGATATAATATCCTAAAACAAGGTGCTTGCTTTACAATAAGTAGTCACATAAAATATTAAGATTAAAGGGCTGGGGATTTAGCTCAGCGGCAAAAGCGCCTGCCTGGCAAGCGCAAGGTCGTGAGTTCGGTTCCCGGTACCGGAGAAAAACCAAAAAAAAAAAAAAAAGATTAATACACTTTTCGTCATTTAGCACTATGTAAAAATTTAGCAATCTCGATGAGAATATAGTTACTAAATTTTATAATATGTGTCTGTATACAACATATCCTAATTTCCTGCTATCAATTTGTCTTGAGATTCCATGGATAGGCTTTACTTTACAAGGCAGAAACTTTTCTACTGTGAAACAGTTTTTCGCAATATCTTTTCTGAAAGAAAGATTTCAAAGGGTAAAATTGCTCAGGATAAGCCATAGAATCTGATCAGTGGTTCAAATGAAGCATGCAAAATGAAAACAGAAAAATATACACATATTGTTCAAGTTTCCAGATACTACAACATAAATGAAATTAGGAAATTAAAAATTAGTGATAAAACTATAGCTTATTTTGATGCAAAGTAATGTAAGGTCTATTCAAGAGAAATGCTGAACACTATACATTGCTGAAGTGTTTTCTGATTGTCAACAGTGAATGCTTGCATAAGGAATGTTTCAGAATAATTACGTATATCATTTCTTATCACACTCAGAAAGAGGAAGAAAGAAAGATTCTTAAATTACATAATGAGGAAAAGATAATTAACTTCAGATATGAAGACTTGGCACTTTATTAATTTTAAAACTATTAGAGGGGCTGGGGATTTAGCTCAGCGGCAAAAGCGTCTGCCTGGCAAGCGCAAGGTCATGAGTTCGGTCCCCGGTACCGGAGAAAAACCAAAAAAAAAAAAAAAGAATTGAGGTATACTCCCACATCAATGTTAAAAACATATGCATCATATTCTATAATTAGAAAAAGTTTTATTCTGTCATTATTCTGAACTGATCCTGAAGTCACTTAGAACATTTTCAAATATCCTAGTGATATCATTTTGAAAATTAAAAATGGGTCCACTGAAATATATATACTCATACTGAATTTTTGAAATGTAACTATTTTCACTGATTAATCAATGAGTATGTTTTATAAATTATATTTTATTTTAAGTTTATATTTTGCTGTATAATATTGTATTATACACAGTGTCCTTGTCTTGGAAAATGATTCTACTGGGTCTTACTCCTGGGGGGGGGGTTACAATATATACATAATTTTAATTTTGGCTGAATAAAATTGTATTATACACAGTGTCCTTGTCTTGGAAAATGATTCTACTGGGTCTTACTCCTGGGGGGGGGGTTAACAATATATAGATAATTTTAATTTTGCCTAACTAAAATTACTAAATTTACTAAAAATGACATGGGATAAACATTTGTAGGTGAGCATAAAAATGTGAACAAAATAGTTATTCAAAATTTAAGTTTTTTAAAAAATTTAATAACATTGAAAAACTGTTTTCTGTTACTTAGATAAATAGTTCCACCAGTTTCCCATAAATGGTGATTCAGCTACTATGGATAGATTCACAACTTTCAAAGAAGTATATGAACCACTACTAAAAATATAAAAGCATACTTTGAAACATGGTATTAAATTTAAAGGCTGGAGTTAGAAAATTTGAGTACAAAAATCATGCACATTCTTCCCTTACTCAAATAAATGCATTATTTTTACCCTTTCACATATGAAATTAAGGTTCAAATGAGTTAAACTGACCTAAAATGTGCCTTTGAGTTGAAATGGTAAAGTTGTCCAAGGTCACAGAGCTTAGGGCCGGGATTAGAATTTAGGTCTGCTTTTGTGCAAAGCTCTGGTTTTTTAACTATTCCTCTAGAAGAAGAAATAATGGTTCTTGAAAGAGCTAGAAATACTGAAGAAATAAAAATGTAGCTTATGGAACAACCTGAGAAAACATGACAGCTGCTTACAGGAAAATATGCACAGACACAAAATTCTTATCAACACATGAGCACCAGAAAGACACCAAATAATTAATAGATCCCAACCTAATCATTGGTGATTAGTTCTTTTAAAGAAAATCATCTGACAGTGGGAAGCAGGACAAATGAAGTGTGAAAAAATGTGGAGAAAGGAGGAGAAGAGAAGTAAAATTTAATATCTTGAGTGATATAAAGGCCAGAAAATATAATGCTCTGCAGAAGTTTAGAAGTCACAACAAATTCTGAATATAAGTTTGGAGGTCAGAGTCAAGTTGTCTGCAAGGTTGGCATAATGCTGAGTCTGGTTAAGTGAACAAAGTGAGTGTCCTCTTAGCATCAGTCTTTGAGCTTCAGTGTCTCATTTTTTCTCTGGCATTTAAAACAAGTCAACTATTTTCATAAGAGCACATTTATCATAATAAACCTTATATTTAACTGTGGGGTTTATGTTCTATGCCTTAAAGAAAGATGCTAGCTAGATCTTCATATAGGAAAGGAAGGAGTCGTACTTCCTTTATTTGCAAGTGACATGAAATTTTACATAGAAAACCCCCCAAAAACACTCCAGCAAAAGACTCTTAGGACTAATAAACAAATGCAGCAAAGTAGTAAGATACAAAGTGACACACAAAAGTCGATAGCACTCCTGCACACCAATAATGAACCCAGGAAGAAAAAAAATCAGGAAAACAATCCCATTCAGAGTAGGTAAAAAAACAAAAAACAAAAAACAAAAAACTAACTATCTAGGAATTAAGCTCACCAAGGAAGTGAAAGGCCTCTATAATTAAAAATACAGTATGCTGAAATGAGAGGCTGAAGAGGACATCTAAAAATAGAAAGGCATGTGGACAACCCAAACCAATATTGTCAAAATGGCCACATTATCAAAAATGATGTAAATACAGATTTAATGCAATCTCAATCAAAATACCAACAGTATTCTTCACAGAACTAGAGAAAGTCCTAAAATCCATATGGAACCAGAAGAGATGCCTGAATAGCCAAAGCAACCATGAACAAGAGCAAAGTAAGAGGCATCACAATCTTAGGTTTCAAATTATGTTACAAAGCTGTCTTGATAAAAACAGCACAATTCTAGCACAAAAACAGAGTGACCAATGGAACAGAACTGAAGGTGTAGAGCCAACCTCAAACCCCTTCAGATATCCTATCTTTGCAAAAGTGGCTAAAAACATGTTGGAAAAAAGAGCCTCTTTAACAAACAATGCCGAGAAAACTGGTTAACCACAGGTAGAAAAACAAATGGAGACCCACATATACCACCATATACTAAAGTCAAATAAATATGGTTCAAAGACCTAGATATAAAAACAGATATACTGAATCTGCTAAAAGAGAAAATGCATAAAATTCTTGAAGACATAGGCATAGGCAAGGACTTTGTTCACTGAACCCCAACTACATGAGAAATAACACTGACAATTAACAACTGGGATTATGTCCAATTTCAAAGACTCTGGACGAGAAAGGAAACAACCAGGTGAAGAGATAGTGTACCAAATGAGAAAAATATTTGGCCAGGTACTCCTTGCAAATAGAGCTAATATCTAGAATATCTAAAGAACTCAAATGAATTAAACTACCCCCAAAAATGACCTAGTCATAACATGTGGGACTGAAATAATAACTACTTCACATAGAAGAAGTACAAATGGTCAATGGCCAATAGTTACAGCAAAAACTTTTCAGTATATTTGGCCGTTATAGAAACTCAAATTAGATGAACACTGAGATTCTCTCTTATCCCAGAATGAATGGTTATCATGCAGGACTTAGCATCCAATGCTAGTTCTGCTGCAAGGGTAGGAGGAAGGAATCTTTACATTGTTGGTGGGAATGTAAACTAGTACAGCCAGTATGGAAATCAGTATGGAGATTCCTCAAAAAACACCTAAAAACAGAAATTCCACTTGACCCAGATGTCCTTCTTCCGGGTATCTTTCCCAAAGAGTTACAAGCCTAATATTACTGTAAAACATGCACTGGCGTGTTTATAGGGGCACAAGTTATAATAGCTAAATCACAAAAGGAAAATTTTGACTCACTTATAGGAAAGTAGATGCACCTGGAGACTGTAATGCTAAGAGAAATAATTCGGACCCAGAAGATTAACACATGGCTTTTCTTATACAAGGAGCTCAAAGTACAAATAAAGAGCAAAGTAAAAGAAATGTTAGGGACAGGGAGGCAGATTGTGGAGAAGGGAAGGAGGTCTAGACATGGGTTTCATGAGAGGGAGACGAGAGGAGGCGATAAATAGGATTAAGAAATACACACGGATGTACCGATTCCGCGCCATGAATGTCTTGCTACATGTGGCGAATCTATACATACTAATCAAAATACAGATAAAAGAAAGATCTTTTCTTTGTTCCAGAAACTCTGTGCGTACAATGTAAAGAAAGGCACAGGGGCAAAGGAGCCAGTGGTGGCAGAGCGGGGACAGAGGACGGTGTGCAATGGTGAAGGGGAGGAAAGAGCATGCCCTGACCGCAGTGCAGTGCGGAGCAGAACAGCAGAAGGCTGTAGAGGAGCCCGGCATCCGCAAGCGCCCAAAAGGAAGGCCAAAGAGTTAAACTGAAAACAGAGGCAAAAAGAGCCACTGAAGGCAGGAAGCCCACACGGCATGTTTAGAACTACAGATAAGGCAAGAATGTAACCTACGCAGCGATCAAACCTTAGTTGATAGAACTGTGAAAGTGAAGAGGAAGAAAATGGCATCACCAGTGAACTGAGGAAAAGAAACAGAGGAATGGGACAAAAAAGTCATTCCTATAATGTCTTCCTTTTGTGTGATATGTATTTGCCTATCATGTACTCCCCTTTGTGAAAAGAGTCATCCTTGATTCTTATTTAAAAAGCCAAAATATACTCTGCTTCTTTAAAAAAAGGAAAAACCAACACATTCAGAGAGGTCTTCTCACAAACCTGTATGCAGATGTTGAAAACGCTGGGACCATTTAATCAGGGACTTCTCTTAAAGTGTAGGTTGTTACACACCTCCTTCTTTCCTGTCATTTAATTTTCTCTTTTTTGCTGTGCTGGAAATTTTGCTCCCTAGGACCTCAGGCTTGCTAGCTCAGTACTCTACTACCACTGAACTGCATCACCAGGTCCACTTTTTTTTTTAAAGTATGAAGACTATGATGTTCTCTATTTATAAGCTTGAATTGTGTCTTTTGTAGTCAAACATAATCACTCATTTAAAAAAAAAATTCCTGTCCTGCGTATTAAAGCACTACTAGGCAGTGAGTAGACAGGCTATTTATTTATTTTTTATTTTTTATTTTTTTTGGTTTTTGGTTTTTCTCCGGTACCAGGAACCGAACTCACGACCTTGCGCTTGCCACGCAGGCGCTTTTGCCACTGAGCTAAATCCCCAGCCCCTAGACAGGCTATTTATAGCATTCTTCCAACCAAGTTGTCATGGTCTGGTACAGGGGCCCAAAAAAGACAGAAACACCTTGATGGGATAGTGAAGAATATATATATTTAATCTGTGCCAATTAACTGTCACCTTTTTTGGGAAGGGGAAGAGTACAACTATATTTGGACAACCTGGCTTTTCTGTCATAGTCACATACAATAGTTAAGATAGAATCTTAGGAAATCTGTGTATTACTTGGATATGTTAAGCAGCTACTGTTCAGGGCTAGGAGTGGAAAAACTCCACCAAACAGCCTATTTAAATTCTAAGCGGAACAAGTACATTCATTCCTAGAGATAGTAAATTCCTGCCACTTCTGTCTAATAGCATCTCTTCTCCAAATTGCTAAAAACACAGCTTCTCCCACTGGCTACCAGCCTAGTGTCTAACAGCCAGCTGGAGTATTTGGATTCAAAATATGCAGCTCTGACAAAAATATCGATCATAATTTGTTGCCCCCGACCATTGATTGACTAGTAAACTCCTTGAAGGCAGGAATGAGGTCCTATTCTTCAATGCTTTGTCAAGGAATACTAGATGAAAGGAAAAGTAGAATCAAATTAAGGTAAAATGGGCTGTGTAAAATAATATCATTTGTTATTAACAAATACACATTATTAGTACATATTTAACGCATGCAGAGTGAGGACAGTGAGTTTGTATAAAACAAATTAAAAATCTGGAAGGGATTTGGCACATTTTGGCTCTTTGAAACTTAGAAAGGCTCATCTATGCTACTGACACAATTCACGTTCATTTATTTCATTACAGAGGATAAAGGAACATGAATTTTAAAATCACAACATAATAAAATGCAAATCTGAATATACTCCTTTAGTCCTAAATCTAACAATATTTGTGTAAATCATTCTGAAAATATGTACAGAAAAAATGGATGAAGATTATTTGAAAAATATTGATATTTCAAGAGACAACAGAACAAAGAGGTAAAGCACATAGGTGTTCTTAAGTATTTGTAAAGAAATGAGAATTGCCTACTTTCTGTCTCATGAATACGCACTATTTAATCACCAAATCTAAAATATTTATTATCAGAGAATAAAATGTATTTATAGGAGGTATGATTATTAGTAAATATAAACTGTGCTTTAGGATTCTTTTAGTTCAAAGGTTAATTCTATTTTTCTTTTTTCTTTTACATTTTCTTCCTCATTCACCAACAGGTTTCCCACTCTGCCCCAGGCCCTGGTAACCACATTCTATTTTCTCCTTTTATTAGTTCAGCTTTTGTAGATTCCATATATAAGTAAAATCATGTGGTACTTGTTTTCTTGTGCCTGGTCCATTTCACTTAACAGGATGTCTTCCAGGTTGATCCATGCTGTCACAAATGACAGGATTTCCCTCCCTTTTACACCTGACTAGCATTCTATCATGTATACATTTTATCTATTGCTCTGGTGATAAACAATAGTTAAGATAGGTTGATTTTGTATCTTGGTTATATGAATAATGGTGTGATGAGCATGAATATGGTGATATCTTTCCATAAGTAGATTTGACTTCATTTGACCATATACCTAGCAATGGGAATGCTAGTTCTTTAATGTTCTATTTTAAGTAGGATCTATTTTGAGTTCTCCCTTATGTGTACCCAGGCAATCTGGAAAAGGGCTGTTATGGTTTGTGTCTGGATGTCCCCCCAAAGCTTCATGCAGTCATGGGCGGGCTTTTAGAGTTTATGATTGATCCAGGATCCAATCCAATCCAGATCCAATCCAGGGATTATGGGTGTGTGTGCTACACCTACCCTGGGGCGGGTACTTTGCATATGTAAGGGAGAGAAAGAGGCTGCTTGGTGCCCCTCCTCCCTTTTGCTCTTGTTGCTTTTGCTGTCTTTGGCTGCCATGAACTGTTGCCCTCTGCCATGTGCCACCCTGCCTTGGAGTCAGCCTATTATGGACTAAAACCTCCACAAACTGTGAGCTAAATAAACCTTTCCTTCCTTAATTCTGGGTGTCAGGTATTTTGTCTCAGCAATGAGAGAAAAGTAACCAAGACAAGAGCAGATGACCCTATACACAATCACTTATCCAGGATCCCACAGCACAGGACAACACATGGTTTGATCTAAGCATCTTCCTCTGCTTCTGGCATAGATTAGGAGATGAGAAAGGACTACCTTGTGGTAAAGATGGTGAAAAGTTGTGCCCCTCTACTTTTACCTGCTCTTTTTTTGTATTCCTTTTTACAGTTTTTTCCTCAAATTATCAGCTTCCTCACAATATAGAAGACAGATGAATGCAAAAACCATTTGAGGAGGGAAAAAAAGAAAGTTAAGATGATGAATAAAAATTTGCCTTCTAAAAATGCTATATGATAAAAATACTGATTCCTAAAAATAACTTGTGAACTACTAAACTGTCATTATCTGAAAGGAAAGTGCTGAGAATAGACAACCACTTCATATTGTTTTTGGTAAATAAATTGTGTTTTAGAATGAGTATCCTGGTCTCCATATGAAATTCATTACAAAATACACACATACACACACAGAAAATACAAAAAGTATGCAGTAACTAAATACAACTGAATTATATACATTTAATTGCTTATTCAAATGAGAACAATGAAGTTGTTTTAATTCTCCTCCAGAGTTTAAGTAGGCCTGAAGATAAAGTTGAAGGCGTTTATTCTCCTTGGTAACCAAGAAAGTTTTTACCCCAAAATAAATAGTAATCCCTTCTAAAATTTCACATAAGAAAACATATAGATTTAAATTTTACAAAGACAATTGTAGAATTAAAGTCTTCCTGATTAATAGCACCTTGCACGTCAAATATACATACAGAAATGGATGATTTGGGTTGTCTTTTAGCCAGAGTCTGATATTTAACAGTAATATTTAACATATTTACAGTAAGTTAAATGCTTGAAATAAAGATTTAAGAAACTGATATGATATCAATTATTACTGTTTTAAAAATACTTGAGTATATTCTTTTAAAGTCTGAATAAACCTGAAAAGATATATGTTAAATATGATATGAGAAAAATGTTTGTTTTTTTTTTTTTTTTTCTGTTTTCCTTAGGTTTTTTAGAAGAAGAGAGAGGGAATATCATTTGTGATGCAAAAAATTCTGAAAGTGATTTCAAGGCTCCGTAAGTGTTATCTTTATAGCTTAATTTCAGCTTCTTAATGTAACTTAAATGTGGAGTTTAAAGAGAAACTAATGTACTGGAGAAAATCTTTCAAAACATATTAGCATGTTTCACTGTGAATAAATTTGGTTTGCACATTATTTTTCATAATGTTTCTTCATAGAGAGTTATCAGAGCAACTTTTGTTAAACATGGACCTTCCACAACGCTGTCAGCATTTGCTTTCCATGTTCTTCAAGTTGTTGTATGAAAAGCAGAATAAACCTTAAGTATGCTGACTTTCAGGCTGAAAGAGCAAATAGAAAATCACATACCAAACATATAAAAATTCATAATTTATATGTCAAGCTAAGACACTGGCTAATCAATTATGCTCTATCTCCTGGCTGACAAACCATCAAACGACCTGCACACAAGTCAAAAGCACATGGGAAAGCACTTCGTACCCATTAGTCTGGCTACTATCAAAGAAAAGAAAACAGCAAATGGTGGTAAGGATATAGAAGAAATTAAAATCTGTGCATTGCTGGTAGGAAGGTAAAATGCTGTTTCCACTGTGGAAAATCTTAAGTTCCTTGAAAAACTAAGTATGAAATTAGTATATGACCTATCAATCTTACCTTTGGTCATATACCAGGAAGGGCTAAAAGCAGAATCATGAAAAGAACATTATATACCCATGCTCATAGCAGTATTAGTCCCAATCATGATGTGGTAAAAACAACCCAAATATTTCCCAAAGAAGAAACAGTAAACAAAATATGGTACATATATAAAACAGGATATTATTCACTCTGAGAAAGGAAGGAAATGCTGACATATCCTATCACATGGGCAAACCTTGATGATATTAAGCCATGCTAAGCAAATAAATCAGTTGTAAAAGGACAAATAGTGAACAACTTCACTTATATAAGTACCTAGGACAGTCAAAGTCACAGAGACAAAAAGTCTTCAAGAAAGTGCAAACTAATGTTAGAAGGACCTTCTAGGCAGAAGGGTCAAAACATAGAAAGTCACAGAGTCAAACTTCCAACAAATCAACTGTCAAAATATTTAAGGGTTTTCTGTGCATATAAAATAAATTTTTAAAAAACAGACTCTCTTTTTTTCTTTTTCAGTAAAAAACTTGTTTTTTCTACTTATTCCAGGCCAACTGTAAGGTAAATCTGTTTTCTATTCATCAGGACTAGGGCAAAGCGATAAGAAACTAGAAATAGATTGGCTTTTTTTTCACTTAGTAATTGTGTTTGAAGTCTCTCTACACTGTACTTACAAGTTTTGTAACCATTCTTTTGTGTTACTGAATAGAATATTCCTTTGTATGGCTATAGAGTGCTTGCTTATCCATTTATCTGGCTGATGGACACCTGGATTGTTCCAAGTTTTAGGTTACCATGACTCATCCTGCTATGACCATTCCAGTAGACATCTTCGTGTATGTTCAACATCTTGACTATCCAGTTCCTACTATTGGATTTTCCTAGTCATACATGTGAGTCATGGGTAATTTCTGTTTACCTTTTAGAGAAACTGCCAAACTTTTTCAAAGTTGTTAAACTCTTTTACATTTCTGTTGCAATGAATGAGTGTTCTAGTTGCTGTGCATTTTTGTCAACACTTGATATTGTCTGTTTAATACTACTCCCCCATGGGTATGAAATGGTATTTTTCTGCAGTTTCTGTAATGACATTAGCATCATTTCCGGTGCTTATGAGCCATTTCGCTGTTTCTTTTGGCAACTCATATATTCCAGTCTTTTGATCTTTGCTACAAAATCAGGCTAACTTAGTGCGTTATAAGAGCTCTTCGTCGGTTCCCGGTACCGGAGAAAAACCAAAAAAAAAAAAAAAAAAAAAAGAGCTCTTCGTGTATTTGAATTTGACTTTAAAAGATGACCCCCATCAGAGCAACTCGTAAGGGTGTGGTTTAATAACCGGCTGCACCCACTATCCAAATGTGCACAATAATAACGACAACAGCAGAATAATGCAAACCAGTGGTTTCCGCTCACACTAAGTTTTACACACACTTGTCCAACAAGTAATTGCTTTATTCTTTAATTTTCAAAACTCCTAAAGGAAAAGTGCACTGAGGGTTATACAGGGTGCCATGTTCTTTGTTTACAACAAGGAATACTGGGTTTATCAAAGGAAGCCTGGGAACAGTGACGACTATCATTAACCACCAAGATGACTTCTGTAGAACATTTGAGTAGACCGAGTTGGGCTGACAGCCCACCCTCAGGAATGACACTCTTGGCCAAACCTGTGTGAGGATGAAAAGGCCAGGGATAGAGAGAAGGGAAACCTCCCTCCCACCTTGGGTAGAAGCCACAGAAGTAGGGGGAGGTTCTGAGGGGTGGATCATTTCTCCTGCTGCTTCACCAGCTCTGGCACAGAGCCTGAGGGAAAGGGATGAGGTGAAGCAAACAGGAAAAGGTAGAAAAATTCACCTTGAAGAGAGTGACTGTCAAGGAAGACCAGGCACTGGAGTCATTGAGAGAACTGACTTCAAGGAGACACATGGGAGTTCCTGGGTCTACTGCATATGGATACAACTCCTAAAGAGACTTGAGGGCAAGTAAGAAACACATGTGAATGAAAGAATAACTACACTCAGACTTGTTACAGGAGATTTATCCATACAAAGCACAGCTAATGCCCACTATGTCCCTGGAACTTAATTTAAAATTATGTAAGTTGGAGCTGCTGGAGTGTAGGATTTTCAGTATCAGATCACTCAAGGAAATGATGCAAGTGGACAAAGCCCCTGAAAAGTGAACTTTAGTGGTTTCAGCAGAAGGACATGCTGCAAGAGGAAAAGAAACGCTCAACTTCAGGAGAAAAATGTCCTTCCTTCAGAAAGAACAGGTGAGCCACTTGGGCGGCATGCTGAGGAAACAAGGAGCAGAAGTTACCATGATGATGACCTGGCCCTCCTTAAAAATATCACTCCTGATTGATATGTCTCGGAGAAGCTGGGAAACAAAAGGAAATTGTTATATCTTCCCATAGCGTAGCTTTCTGAGTAAAATGCTGTCATGCATATACACATATATGGAAGTTATGTTGCTTATGTAAAGCTGCTATCACTCAATATTAATAGCACCCTGAAAATCTTTTTATTCTATTCCAAATGCAGTTTTAGTAAATGTGCTACTTGGATGTAAGAAGGAGCTACCCGTGAGGGGTGGAGTGCTGTGCGGGTGTGAAGGCAGCATCTTGCTAAAAAACTAAAGATAAATTCAAACTCACTTAAATGCTAAGACCTTTGCCACAGGTAAGACGCTCTCACGCCGTCTCCGTCACACCTCAGAAACAGAAGCACATAAAGAAGCAGCACTTCAGACACCCTGGTTTTTCAAAGGCTTCCTGCATTTTCCTCTACACTAATAAATCTTGAACAGCTAAGGGAAAAACATTTTTACTTTGATAATTAAAGCATTTTCTTAAAAAAAAAGATACATTGCATGAGGGTTATAAAAAAAAACAACTGATAGTTTATCTCTCTTTCTCTCCCCTCCCCCTGCTTCCTACTCCGCAAGCCATCCTCATGTACTGCACAGTAATCCATTACAATATGTTCCAACATCTGCCTCCCCATATGATGTATGACCTATTCGATTGACCCTTTTTATGCCGCTCCAGACTTGCTGTTCACTGCTGAGGGAGGATGAACACTCTGCATCTATCCCTGAGGTCACCAACCAGTAAATACATCTCTATTTGGTAAGGTAAGGAGGACACGGGCTGGAGGGCTCTTCAAGTCTCGTTTAGATCAGTGACAATGCTTATATATTTAATTAGTTTAATCCAGGGGAAAATACTGCTGAAATTCCTTTCAAAGCGACAATAAGAAGTTTTTGTTCCAGAGGAAAAAAATCTGTCCTTCCCAAATACTCATTTTTAATATAGGAAAGTTGGTTGATAGCAGAAAGAAACATAAATGCTTCTCTTTGGCTAAGTTCATGATTGTGAAATCATTGTTCATTTTATCCCAATAGATTGTGTGTGTGTGTGTGTGTGTGTTTGTGTGTGTGTGTGTGTGTGTGTGTTGGGAGTGATAATAAAATCACTAAAAAAAATCATTCTAACTCAATATAAAGAGAACTTGTGTGCCAGTTCATATTATATATCAACAATGTGTTACACTGTATATTAAAAAAAATACTGTATTTCCACAATACCTACTTGCTGGGTGCTTGGAAACACTGGGAATATACAGTGGAAATATACAGTGGAAACCCTAGGAAGTATAAAGACCAGACTTCGATGTCACTGTGATGTGCTCATCACTATGCTGGAAGTTTTGCAAGCCATTTCAGAGATCATCACAACAATTCTGTATGTTGCGTGGGGGCCATGAAGGTTCAGTAACTTGTCAAGGTTTAAATAACCTGCAGTGTCAGAAGTCTGTTCTCCTTTGTGTCATGTGCCTTATAAAATTATCACATGGTAAGCAGTGTCCCTATGGAAAAATGCTTTCCAAACACCAATGCTATGCACATTCATCTACCTCTGTTGCAGGGGGACAGAGGTGGAATTCCCCTACCTGCAGGGCAATAGAAAGAGGGATTTCCTATACATTTTGAGTAAATAATGACAGTTTCCTGAACCATAGTTGAAGGCTTCTTTAAGGGTTAAGGCTTCCTGAATCCTTGTAACAGGACTCTCCCTACAGAGGGTACCCAGCTTCGTAGGACTTTTTTCTTTATTTTTTAGTTGCTGTTCTGTTCCATTGCTACTATAAATAGGTAACAGATGTAACAGGTTAAAAGAAAAAAAAAAAAAACCTCTTATGGATTCCCCCTTACTTTTTCCTTTCTACTTCCCCCCTTATATTTCTTGAAAATAAAGTATTACACATTAATATTAGGGTTGGGTCTTTGAGTATACACTTTAAGATAAGTGAATATAAATTTGGGGTGAAATTAATGTAGAATACTGCACAACAGCAATAGTAGTTATAATAACTTCATGCTTTTATTGATTTAAAATATTTATAAAGTCCTGGTTTTATTCTATGATTTTTAGTGCCACGGATCTTACGTAGAATAAGAAAGTTATCAACGAAATAAGCACTCAGATGAAACATAAAATTGCAAATGTGATAAATACCAAATAACAGAAAGATACAATATTATGAGAAGATGAGAAAGAGAATGTTATGGACATCCGGGTTTGGAAGGACTTCCCAGAAAATATTAATACCCAGAAGTCTGCAATCTGATGGAGCTGTATGGCCAGGGTAGGGAGTAGTGGGACAGGAACTTTGTGGTGAGAGGGAACCTGACAGCTCCCCAGTATTGGAAAGAAGGGAGGGAGGCTCTAGTATGGCGGCAGAGATGTGTGGAATTGTGGATGAGGAGCTCTAGCGGTTTAAGAAAAGAAATGACATAATTAGACTTATAGCTGTATGAGATTAGTTTAGATTAAATAGGCTTGGTTCACCTCCAGCCCACTTATAACTGAAACAATATTTACCTAATCACTTTTTTACATCATTTAAAATTGATTCAAAATCAATTATACGCTAAATGTAAATACACAATTTTCAACATTCTGAGTTTCGTCCTTACTCAAATATTTGATCTTCCTTGTATAACACGTACTAAAGACTTAATCATGCCAAACCCTATTCCTTGCTTCTACGCATGGTCACCTAACTTGATTTTTTTCTACAACATAAAAAAGCAAGAGTAAGCCATGTACACTACCCCAAAACACATGTAACTCATAAAGCAATTAACATAATAAATAAATATACACTGCAACAGCACCTTGTACTTTCATGTATTTTATTGTCTTTCACTTCTCCGATCAAAACACTTCCTTCAGTTGTCCAGGACATACTTCTCATGTATCATCAAAGTGGTACAGAGAGGGGCTGGGGATTTACCTCAGCGGCAAAGCGACTGCCTGGCAAGCAAGCACAAGGTCGTGAGTTCGGTTCCCAGTACCGGAGAAAAACCAAAAAAAAAAAGTGGTACAGGGAGATAAATATGTTAACTTCTACTCTTCTGCCTTAAATTAATTCATTGATTCCTTTATTCATTCATAAACAGAGTCTGCCAAAAAATATATACACATTTCAGCAGTTCACCAAAATAATAAATGTCTCAAAGTTACCTCGTTGAGAATCTCTTGTAATCGTAGAGGCCAAAGGTAACTTGTATTAATCTCATGATGTGTCAATAAATTTAAGATTAAAATACATATACAGGTTTTTCTTTTTCTGATGTACACTTTCTTTAGTGGATTCTATATATTGGGTACCTGCTATGTACCAACTACTGTTGTAGACACTTAGAACTTAGTGAGCAACTACCACGCCCTTCCTGAAAATATTTTAAATTTTTTTCTATGGAAGACTCACAATAATTTAATTTTTATTATTATGTCCAGTGTTGTCTGAAAATCTATATTACTTAGGATAATTCTGATCGAGAATTCACTTAGGTCTCTTAACATTTGTAAATGAATGTCAAGACTTAAAAATAAAAGTCAATCTTAAGAGTGTATGATGAAAACAATAAATGATTAAACATGGAAGAAACTTGAGAACATTATGTTAAATGACATAGGCCAGACACAAAAAGACAGATACTGTATGATATCATTTATAGTATGTGGTGCTTAGAATTGATAAATCCACGGAGACAGAAAGGAGAACAGAAGTTACTACGGATCTGGGGAAAAGAGGGAATAGGGAATGGGAAATTACTGGTATAGAGTTTCTGTTCAGGATGAGAAAAATATCCTGGAAATAGCGAAAACATGTAGACAACACTATGGACTTAACACTACTGAATTGTACACTTAAACATGGTTAAAATGATCAATTTTGTGTTATACATTGTTTTACCATTATTAAGTAAAAGATTAAGAGGGCAATAGAAAAACACAAAATCGCTGTTTTCTTGGACCACATTACCTTTATTTCTTTAAATTGAATTTTCTCCTAATTTGATTACATGCATTGTTTCATTAATTTAGAAAGATGTAAAGGGGTGGAAGAGTATTGTTCTTTTGTAAAAAAGGTAGGTGAGCATATTAGATTCTTTCAAAAATACTAAACATTACCTCAAGCTTTGGAAGTAAACACAAACATAAACACAAAAGCAAGAGGAAAGAGTGCTTTATTCCAAATCAACCACAGCTAGTAACGCTCCTCTCAAGCCAATGGTTTTTCTGTGAAAGAGAAGATAGGAAACTGTATCGACCCCTCACTGACTTTGCAAAAAGCACAGCCTCTGCCAGTTCCACTGTAAAGGGTAGTTCTCTCTCCTAGTTCCCCTCCTCCGAAGATAGCTTCTTCTTTATATTCAGATGACTGTTTATGAGCTCTATCCTGCTTCAACTGTCACTCTTTACATCAAGGGAAGATAGATGGGACACACCAACCCCAACCTAAATGACCTTTGGATGTGACAAGAGTTTTAGGTCAGCCTTGCTAAATGGAGGCCTTGGTGGATCGAGACATGCCTTGGGGTGAAATTTACAGTGAATTTATTATCTCCCAATGCCCTTTGGACTGCTTCCCACCATCAAACACCATGGCAGCACTTGGAACAGGAAGAAATACATTAACTGGAATCTGATCGTTTTAAAAGGTTACAGCTGCCCAAATATAATTTAATTTCATACTTGCCCTTTGAGGGTTTGGTGTATATTTTCATTTTATGACTGCAAATGATAAAGCTCTTAAGATTCCAAGCAATAAAAAAGAGGGGGAAAAAGTATTTTAAGGGTTAGAAGTCTATTCAGTTCATGCTCAATGAGTGAAGTGACAGATTAGCTTTCTTAAAAAAATCTAACATTTCTCTTTTTTATTTGGATCATCTCTTTTCCTCTTGTGATCCTACACGTGGACATTTGGTTGAAATCAGCGTGTGTACACCAACCTCAGATCTCAGCCAGTTTGGAAATAAAAAGTGATAAAAAATGAGGACAAAGCTGATCTGATTTAAAGTGGAAAATATATTAGTACAGGAAACATATTTTTCCAGTAGCGTTTTCTCTTGATTAATTGTGAAAATTTACTGATGAAAGTATCAATATTGCATCAACTTACTCTCTTCATCCTGCACTTTTCTAGCATAACCTCCTCTTCAAAACTTTATAAAAGGTTCACAAAGTCCTCTGTACATATTTGCTACAGCTGAATCAATTTAATTAGTAAATATTATTTCTGATTATCTTATTAATAGTAAATAAGATATATGCTACAGCTAAAATGATAGAATTAGTCAGGGGGAAAAAAACCTTCGGAAACAAAATTCAGATGGCATCACTTATAGTTTATTATCTAGCCATCAAAAAGGACAAAAATAAACAAAAAACTAACTTTTGCCCTCACCTCTAACTCAATACTCTGCCATAGACCTAACTGATCTGTAAATATCAATCCAATAGAGTTTCAGGCAACACATATTTTGGGTTCATTTATAGGTATGAGAAAAGCCACATACTGAAGCTTTTAACCCAAACAGGTCAAACGCAAAATTGCCTATGTGTGCAAACATGCACACCTGTATACATTAATTTATTCATTGCTTCATTTAGTCAGCAACAAATATTAATTTAAAACTACCATGCTAGTTTCTGGGAAGTTAATGTTTTAAAACA
Source organism: Chinchilla lanigera (assembly GCF_000276665.1). Lineage (NCBI taxonomy): Eukaryota > Metazoa > Chordata > Mammalia > Rodentia > Chinchillidae > Chinchilla > Chinchilla lanigera. Next base: position 18,916,702 of record NW_004955413.1, read on the forward strand.
TGTTTTATACTTTTTATAAAGTTATAAAAGAATATTCCTAATATGAATAGTAGAGTCAGAAACAAAAAGCATTAAAGTATTATTATAATACTCAAGCAGAATATTGTACTAATATACATCTATTTCATTAGTAAATTTTAAATTCATGTTGATATGTTTGGTATTAAGAACGCTCTGCATATTTTTAACCTGCACGGTAATCCTATGGGCATGTGATCTTACTATTCCACTTTTAGGTTACGGAGAAATAGATTAGCAGGGATGGGGAAATGGAGCTATTAGGCAAATCTAGAGGCTACTAACACTCAAATGCTAGGGATGATAATTGGATGTAGAATTTACTCTCTTGCGTATTCATTTATGAGAAACATTACAAATCTGCCTAAAGTGACAAAAGTTAAAAAAAATTCAGAATTCAGGAATTTCCAGATATTCTGTTAAAAAAGGACTTTTTTTTGTCTAAAAATGATGTATAAATACAAATAAGCAGATGAAAACATGCTCAATCACAGAGAGGGAATCACAAACCAAAACCACAATGAGATGCTACCTTGAATCCATGAGGATAGCAAGTATAAAAAGAAAAATACAAAACAAAACAAAACACCCCATAGAATTTGTAAACAATCCAGTAAGCACTTCTGGGCATGTACCTAAACAAACTGGAAGCACAATTTAAATCAAAGAGATAATTGTACATCTACATATAAAAAAGAATTAGTCACAACAGCCAAAAGTTTGAAACATCTCAAATCAAATGTCTATCAATATATATACAATGGAATACTACTCAGCCTTGAAGAGAAAGGAAATTCTGACACATGTCACATGTGGATGAATTGTTCAAGAAATTAGATTAAATGAATAAGATAGATAGGAAAGACCAAAAATTTATATCACTTTGATGAAGTACTTAGAATAATTAAAAGTTAGCCAGGCGTGGTGGCACACGCCTGTAATCCCAGCACTAGGGAGGCTGAGGCAGGAGGATCGTTGTGAGTTCGAGACCAGCCTGGGCTACAAAGTGAGCTCAAGACCAGCCTGAACTGCATAGCAAGACCCTGTCTCAAAAAGACAAAAAAAAAAAAAAAATTAAATTCAGAGATAGAAAGGAGAGTGTTACCAGGGGCCAAAGGTAAGGGAGAATGAATAGTTAACCTCTAGTGTACATGTAGTTTCACTCTAAGATGAAAAAAATTTCTGGATATGGGCACTGATTGTTGCACAACAAAGGAATTCTACTTTATGTCACTGAACTGTATACTTCAAGGGCAAGTTTGATGTTGCATGTTTACCAGGTGGAAAATTTATGAAAGATTCACAAAGGCAAATAAACTCTGAGGTCACAGTCAAAGGTAAAAAAATAATATTAAATGTAGAAATTAAATACTTTAGTAATTAGTCCAGCACAAGGAGGTAAAAAAGTAATATAAAGAGATCAACAAATGTGTACTGTCTAGAATATGAGTAAATAAATGCTAGATTTGAGGACGTCAAGCAGGACTGACAGCCACATGAAAACAGAGGGAATGGGGGCTGGGGATTTAGCTCAGCGGCAAAGCGCCTGCCTGGCAAGCGCAAGGTCGTGAGTTCGGTTCCCGGTACCGGAGAAAAACCAAGAAAAAACCGAAAAACCAAACCAAGAAAACAGAGGGAATGAAAGAATATCTACCGTAAAATGCTCAGGTTCAAGTGTCCCGTTAGTCAGCTTTGGACCTCCTGGACAGGAGATGAAAAAAGAAGTCTTTTCCAAGGTGGTAGAAGACATCAAGAGAATTGTGGGGAAATGAAGAGGCTGACGGAATTTTCCTCTCTTCTGACTGTGGAGTTAGTTAAAATTCACCTGAACTGCACAGTTGAAATATAATCAATTTCAATGTATGTAAAGTTTGGAAATGAATAAAAGAAATTTTTAAAAAATTATAACAAATCTGACTTTCAATTTTTAAATGTTTAGGCATTTATAACTGATAAAGAATTAGAGAAAAATGGATGTGTTAATGCTATAGATTATAAAGAGCTTTTAAAGCCTGCACCACTTAAGATTGATCTGTGTATATATCTGCTATACCCATATGGGTGAAAAGGACAAATGACATGGTTTGAGCGTGTAGGAGAGCAGGTAGCCAGCGGTCTCCACCCACCATTTGAGATAATAGCAGTATAAAATACTGATAGTGCACTGTTAAATAAACAAGGTGAAAAGCAATTCTTTCCATTTCAGCTCGTGCTAAGAAACCAATTGCGCAGTACTTTTTCAGTGCAAGAACAATGAGCTGTGCTTCCACCTCTATGCTTTTCCTTGCTGAAAGAACTCACACATCCCAATCTCCGCAGCTTAGTTTTAAAACATTTGATCCTAATGCGAGTGTGGGTAAGAACAGGAGCTAATGTTGGGGTTCTAGGAGAGCCCCCACCATCAGCCATGTCCAATCTGTAATCAGCAGGCTGTTTGCCCTTGTTTTCAAAAAATGTTGGAGTAAAACGTTTAAAAAATAGGGGAAGTTTTGTTGCTTACATTCCTTAATTATATTGTATGTTTTGTATGTGGTCTAAGATGATTCCCATTCACTCATTATGAACTAGCAAGCCAAAAAGATTACATAACCAAAGAGAAGTTTCCTTGATACATTCAGGGTTTTGGGTTTTGTTAATGAAGGTGACTTCAGATGCACAAAATTTTAGGCTGATGTCTTCTAATATCTAGGGATGTTACCAATTCTATTTAGATCAAAAGAAACAAACAAAGAAATAAAGCAGTCCCAGACATCTTTTTTTTTTTTTTTTCTGATAAAGTTCCTCTTTGCAATTTGGTAATACCAATCCCAAATCCTGACTCCTGTGTGCTTATTTGGATTACTACTGGAATTGTCCATCCAACAAGCAAGTATTTCTCCACGTTTTTACTACTGTGGGAGAATAAAAAAGCAGCTAGCATCCCAGAACTTGATGAACAACAGAAAAGAGGAAAGAACTGAAGAGAAGAGATGGTAAGGAAAGTAGAGAGGGATTAACAGAGGAAGCTAGCTAAAAACAGAAGAAAAATTGAGTGAAGAAAGAGAAGAAGAGGAAGTCAGACACTGTATTTATATTTTAGTAAGAGAAAGACGGTGAGATATTTAAGAAATGTAATCATCTAAGAGGATTTTTGGAAGTTAGTTTGTATTTTAAAATCACTAGAGGCCCTAAGGACAAAAAATGTTAAAATGTCACCCAGTTAGCAGTGCCATTCACAATAAAACAGCTCTCTGATTACTACTACGAAGGCAGTTCATGTCAAACTGTTACATGCCTATTTCTAGAGGGTCTTTCTTTTCCTGTGTGTAAACATGTTCCTAATATTCTGAGGTTATCTTTTGGGTAATCTAACTGCAGTTTGACCTCCTCATCTTCCTATTCATTGTCCAGAGTTGTACCTTTTCCAAAATTGGATCTTCAGAGCTAGCTGGATGCCATAAAAGCAAAGTTTTGTAACTTAGGTGGAAAAACACAAAAAGAAAAATAGGTATTCATATTTTTAGTAAGAATTGAAACAGGTCTTTATAATTTGACATATAGAAGAAAAAGTTTTTATAATGAAGAGATATTTTATTTTCATAATGTCTTTCTGCTTCCATTAAATATGAGGACTCTTAGCTTCTGAAGGTGCTTAATACAAACTTGCTGGCAGATTTCTCTATTTGCCATTCCCTTTATACTATAGAACATAATTTCTGGAATCCAAGAACCTTACTTGCTAACTTTGAAGAATTTGTTATACTCATTTCAGAGAGTTTAAAGCTCTTGAATCCAAGAGAAAAGGATAAAAATAACAGCAGCCAATGATGCTTATGCTATGCTGAGAACTCTTTATGTACCATCTCATTTAACTCTTACAGCACCTCTGTCATATAAGAACAAGATTATCCCACTCCATAGGATGTCATTTTGGATCTTGATCCAACACACACAAATACTTCGTCTTATTTTACAGCTCAAGACCATAACATGATACATACCATTCGTTTTAGCATTTGCATGTGTTTAAATGGAATTTAAAGGAAAGATCTTACATGCTCCAAGTCATCTAGCTCACCACTACCTTGATATATCCATATATTACTAACTGGTTACAACACAAATAGTGAATCTATGAAGGTAAGATATTTCCTAGTTTCATACTATAGTAAATGCCAACTTCGATCTCAAGTGACAGTATGACATCCAAATTCGATATCGCTCTAGGAGGAAACCAGAAACACAAGAAACAAATCAAGATGAGAATTAAACATGAGGAACAGGTAAGGGTCTTTTCTTTATTTTTTAAATTATTTAAATGTCTTGACTTCTCTGCTATATATTAAATAAAAGTTTTTTGTATGAGTTCTAATAATTGAAAATTCCTTTTAAAACTGAAGAACTAGAATCATGTAAAATGAGTCATATGAAAAATATTTAGAACACATATTTTTGAGTAAAGTGGTAGAAGCTATACAGAATAGAAGAGGTTGGATATCCCTAACTTGAAAATCTGAAATCTGAAATCCAAAACTTTATTGGCACTGACATGACACCACAGTGGAAAATTCCATACATGAAATTGCTTCATGAAGAAAATTGCTTAAGATATTACATAAAATTACCTTTTGGCTATGTGTGTAAGGGAAACATGGAACAAATGGTATGTCATGTTAAATCTTGGGTCCCATCCTCAAATATGTCTTGTTATATACATGCAAGTATTCCATAAGTATAAAATGTGAAACTCTTCTGATCTCAAGTATTTCAGATAAGGACTACTCAACCTGCCTGGCCAAAATTCAGAAAGAAATGTCTGCTATTTTAAAGTAACTATTTATAATTGGAGACACATAACTTTCTATAATTTTACCTCCTTCCAAAAAAAAAGTTAGTTCAGGTAATGTGGAATGCAAGAGAGTGCATCTTTACCCTTTTCATGTTGGAGATACTAATTATCCTGGTTCAAAATGCTCATTGTAGCAAATCATTTAAAAGCATACTTTGCAACTGTTCCTCCATTACTTCCTGTCTACTTCACTGGGGGACTGGTTGGATAAGAAAAAGGGTAAGAAAGTAAGGAAAAGATCAAGATTAAAAAAATGGAATAACCAGGGTTCACTCCCACCCAACTCAACTTTCTCTTTCTACTCTTATTTTGGCAGAACAATAGTAAGAACCTTTCACAGGAAACAACACATTTGAAATGGCTGGACTTAAGCTGCTATTTTTCCCTCCCTGGAGGAATCCAAGAGGACTCTGTTTTCAAGTCTTATGAAGACACTTGCCAACCAAAGACAGCTCAAAATTGTAATGTGGTTTCTCATCTGGATTCTTCTTTCAGAATAGTTCATTCATGCCTGCAAAATCATATCTGCATGATTATATAACCATCTTTGAACACTACCTTTCTTCTGAGAAGCAAATAAAATATCAACAGGACTTGTGATGTAAACAATCTCACTTTGAACCTTCTATGTACAAATAGATATGAAACAGCATGCTTCTCTGTTGTTTTGTTTTCTAAATCCCTTGATCTTTCAATAGCTTTCCACAAAAGAATTAATTCACAGAGCACAATTACTGAACTCAGCAAAATGAAGCAATTCAGAAGGTTGCCATTGTTACCAATATGCAAATCCTAACCATTGTTTTATTCATCCTTCTTTAATGGTCTAAGTGCAAAATTAGCTATTTAAATCCCTCGCCTTTACCCAAAACAATTTAAACATAATATATACAATTGTATGCAGTTATTTTTAAGGATATTATGGCAAAATGGGAAGAGACTAGATTTGAGTCACTAGGATCTCAGGCACACTTCTATTAATACCTGTTTTAGCCAGGTCACTACTTACACCTTAAATGACCTCATCTATAAAATTAAGGAGTTGATATAGAAGAATGGCTTTAAGTATGGTGAACAGCAGAATCTTTAATTCTATCTTAGACCACAGAACTTCACGTATAAAACAAACACAAGTGGATATTACTGTGTCACGGTCCGTGGAAGACAAACACTCCAGTGAACAGCTTAAAACAACTGTTTTCAAGGCCTTTTCCATTTCAGACATACTTGTTGGGACAATAGGTCTTGCTGTCTTTCTCCAAGCTGCATTGCACTGTTGTATTTAATCGTTTTCATAAACTTCAAGCTTCTCTCTCTGATCCACTATGGAGCCTCTACTAACTCAGTTTTGCACGCATGATTCTAAGCCCAAGAGATCACCAACTATAAATATCTGACAAATAAAATTTCCAAGATATCATGGGTCAATTGTTTGCTCCCACATTGAATTTTGAAATAAAATTGTTTCCTCACATAATCAAAAGTTGATAAAGCTTTTCAGCTTAAGAAATAATTGTGTTGTGTACAACAAACTGTTAGGATAAGGAATACATGTCCTAGTGCCTAATTCCACCAATATATCTAGAAAATAAGTGAGTTTCAAACAGTAATGGCAGAAAACACTTCATATTATTTACTTAGACAGTGTATATTTCATTAGAAGTACCTATGTTAAACTGTTTTAGGCTTTTTAAAGTCTTTATTTGGATTAGTCAGAGGCAATGCATAAAAACAAGTCGCTTGCATTAAAAAATAGTTTTAATAACCAGACTTATTAACCTGCTAGTAACATCAGCTATTGATTCATGCCTAGCACATAATATTTGATAAATGGTGACTAATGCTGTATTTGCACTAAGCACTTCACACATATTACATCATTTAATCCTCCCAGTACGGTATCATACTGGTAGGATATTATACTCATATTTTTACATACAGAGGTTAGGTAACTTAACCGAAGTAATGCAGAAGGGCTAGTAACTAACAACCTCATGATTTAAGGCATAGATTACTGCAGGTATAACACTTATAACTAATATGTCATTTTACCTCTCAGAAATTAATAGTGCCTCTTGAAATATTAACACAAGCATGATGCCTTAATGTAATGCAATTTTTGTTTTAGGCTATATTATCTTCCTTCTAATTATCCTCCAAGAGACTGAACTTTTTTGTATGTAATTAATAATGAAGATTTCCTCTCTGTGTTTACAAGTACTAAGTAATTTTCCAGTTGCATGCTTTGACTTAAACATATAAAAATGAAAATATTCACAGATAATATTTAACAGTTTTGTGATATCAAAAACAACATCAGCAACAACAACAACAAAATAATATTTGTTCTCCCTCAGGGACATGTGTCATCATTTGGGTTATTGGTCCTATTAAGGTGATAATTTTTGCTTTAGTAGAATTTTACTTCCATAATAAATCTGCCTTCATAAAATAGTTCTTGATTCAATTAAAAAAATGTTATTAACATAAACCAAACCAACAATTTGGCTGATAAGCAAATTTCTAAGATAAACATAATCTGTGAATGTGAAAAATATTAATTGCTCTCTCTTCTTATATATAGCCAAGATTCGAAAATCAAATAGTTCTGTTTTTCTTGATAAAATGAAAAAAAGCTGCATACTTTTAAAATTACAATAAATTGATGTTGTTCCTAGAATTATATCTACTATTGGCCTTGAGCCTAGCAATCCTTTTAAGTATATTAATTATCCCAGAAATATTTGAGCCACTTAAACATGTTTTAAGAGAACATAGTACGCCATCAAGGAGCAGGAATGGAGTTGTGGCTGAAAATCCTAGCATAACAGTCATGTTATTTAGGTGTAGACAATGACAGAACCTCAAATAGAATTCTAAAGTAGACCATATATGTGTCTGGTCACTACAACGGAAAGGTACATGTACTCATATTTTTGTTACCATGTAACAAGAGATCATGAAACTGCTGAAAGCAAAAACAATATAGAAATAGCATGAAAAAGACGCTGCACTCTCTCCATTGTCCAAATGTTGAACATCTCCTGGACCCCTAGGGGTGGTGATAACTATGGAAGCAGTCCCTAACAGATTCTTCCTTAAAGGAGATTCTTGAAAACTGCTGGGTCTGACTCTAGCCCATATGGGTCTGGAAAAGTTAGAAAAAATGCTGGCCACACTTTTCCTGGCCTATTTGTATACGTTCTTTAGTATGCAGAATGTCTCTGTATATAATTTAATTGTTGTTGGGGTTTTTGCCTCTATTAATACATATGCAAATTAGTCACTCTTGCAGCTGTGCTGTATTAATCATATGTGTGCTTCTGTCTGTCTGCCCTGCAGGCTCACGGTTGAAGAGAGGGAGAGAGAGGGAACTCAGTCTTTTAACCTGCAAGAAAATTCACTCACACAGACAGAAGTCTGACAGCAAACAGTACACCAGGGTTGAGACTGAAATGCGAAGCAGTTGATCATTTTCACCCTGTATGGAAATTACTATGATCTAAAGGTAAACCGAGTAGTAGCGTATTTGGCAAATATAAATATTTAAAAGCATTTCTCCCTATAAATAATTATTTCAGTAAGGTCTAACAAGATCTTGATGACATCTAGATCTTTCCATATGGTTATTTTTCTTGTTATTGTTCTGGAGGTTTCTCTTGGCCAGAAACACACGCTCAGAAATATGACGTGTCTATCTGAGTGCTGTAATAATTACTGACCTTCTGCAGAGAACGGCAGGAGTTTGATAAATAGATGAACTCCAGTTTTTTATCTACGTATATCTACCTTGATGTTACTCACACAGAATCTTAAGCCTTTTCCACTGTAACTTCTATGTACATTTGGTAGCTATGAAAAATAGAATAATTTCAGTTGATATCTTGTATGATTCATTTTATCAATATGATTACATGTTGTCTACAATTTTCTCCATAAAAATTGCATGCTACTGATGTTATACTTACTGGAGAGGATGTGATTTCATTTATGTCAACTTGGAATTTTGAGCCTTTATTCCCAAAATATTATTATTGAATTTTTAAAAGCATCCTACAATTATTTTTAAAGTTTAATTAATTCAATAAAAATTCATGATGGAATGCTACTTGCTTATTTTGAGTAAAATATGACTGTCCAAAAGAATTTCAATCGCTTTTCCTTCTGCTTATCATTATTAATCATTGGTTGGAGTAGACATTTTTGGCTTCCTATAGGTAGAGCAGGTGGTAACCATCTTTTGGCCAGGACAAATATAGTATTTATAAAGTGAGAAGTAAGTGGATAAATATTTCTTCCTAATTTCAAATCTTAGACGCCCAGCTAAAAAATAGAACTAGGATACTACAATATAACTATTACTATTAACATCCTCATGATGTTCATTAAGTCAAATGCAAATTAACAAAAAAATGAATAAGAGAAATACATTTGAGATGGAAGACTGTTGCCATCATCTGATTTTATTAATTAGAAACAGATGATTCACTTAGTTGATTTCATCTAGTCACAAATGTCTGAAATTTCAACGTGTAACTTTATTTTGTGTAAATAGTTCTACTCACTTTTTAATATGGAAATGAAGCTAGGCTAGTTTTTTCTTTTAATGAACCTTCCTTCTTTAGAAAGAAATGACATCAGGAGAACAAATATCAATATCATCATTTGCTCTTGGAAGAAAAAATGGTAGAAGAAGAAGAGGATTTTCTTTTTAAATGAGGAAGAGAAAAGGGAAACTCAATATATGAAGTTTTGAACTGTCTAGCTACTATGTTGATAAATACATCCTTCCATTTTTATAATTTATTTCAATATAGTGGCAAGGTGAACATATTGGGAAATAAAAGTAGTTCTAGTAGTGCATATTTGTATATGTGCCTGTATGTACATTTGTATAATATAGGAATAATTGGACATTGCAAGCTTGTCTTTGATTTGTAAACTGTAATGAATTGAAAGGAATTAGATAAACCGTAATAAGTGCTAAAATACATTCCTTATGCAACAGTCCACAGTTATCATAAAGCAAATGGAGGAAAGAGCAGAAAGGGGAGATCTACCAATTTCTCAAATACTAAGAAACTTCTATGGAGGCAAAATAAAAAGGTTTCAGGGTGTTAAATTCATATAACTTGGCCTGGAATTAATCATGTCATGCTTTATTATAATCATTAACTTCAAAATTATGATGCCCACAAGCTCATGACAGTTGCTTTCATTTTACAAATATGTAATGAGTGCTTGCTCTTGGTGAGGCTTTCTTCTGGGTGTATGAAATGCATTACTCAACAACAACAACAAAAGCGACAGCCCTCGTCCTGGTGCAGCAGTATATTTGGGTTAGGCAGACGAGAGATAAAAGAGCATAAAGAGCAAGCTATACAGTATGTTTGAAGGTGGCAAGTGCTGTAAAAGACAATTAGAATAGGTTGGTGAGGGAGTGTGTCACTCTAGGGGAGTCATTTTATGATTTAAATAGGTAGCTTAGGTAGGCCTCAGAATGATGATACCAGAGTGAATATCTCAATGAAATGAGTCAGCTGTCCAGGCAGGGTGGCGGAGCCTTTCAGGAAAAAGGAACAGATGCTTTAAAACTCTAAGCAGAAGAACATTTCTTAGTAAGTCAAGAGACAGAAGAGCCTAGTACAGTCACAGCAGACTCAGTAAAGTCCTGTGATACAGAATGGTTATAAAAATAATTTTTTGTACATACTACGGTGTCAAATATGGTATTAGGCACATCGAGTGTTTGCATAATGTTCTTTTATTAAATAAGAATACTTTCTTATAAAATGTCAGTGTTATCTTACTGAATTGAATTTGTATGACTATGTTTTCCTTTCCTCCATGAGCTAATCATGGTTTTGATTTCTGAATTTCTGCTATTTTCTCTTTTAAAATGATGATTAACTTATATAGGACACTAATCATTAACATTGAGTTTAATTTCATCGTTACAGCAGGATATTTGAGAAAAATTGATGCCTAATTTATCAAAAGTGTAATGCTAAGAATCATTCTCCATCCTTTCATTTAACATATATTTATTGATTCCATAGAATGTTTCAAGCGCTTGATTAAATGCAAATGATAGTAAGCCACGACTCCATGGATTTTGCCTTCTCGGAGAAACCAGAAAGCAGGATTTAAAGTGTATTCTACAATTGCCATGGGAGGGAAATAGGGGGTGCTCTTGGAACACAGGCGCTATTTTTGACTGAGAATCATTGAAATCTTCTCTGCAAAAAGTAATGTTTTTACATGAAATACTGGGCATAAGCACAAGTTGACTTGGTAAAGATGGCGAATAATGGTGTTTGGGAAGAGGAAAAACCACTTGCAAAGATCCAAGAGTGGAGAAAGAGCTTAAAAACTCTACAATCATGTCAGGTGCATAAGCAGAGGGAAGACACGCCTGCATATTTTTTTAAAATCAAAAGCATCATTCTGACTAACATATAGGAGTGAAGGTACTACAGTGGGTCAGGACAAGAAAGAAAGGCCCATTCAGGGACTGTTGTGGTGAATTAAGAAAGTAATAAGGCTATCCTGGCCTAGAAGAGGGGTAGTTATTTTTGGAATTGATTCTCCAAATATTTTAGGAGAGTGAATGAAGTATAAAGAAAGAGGGAGGGATTGGAAGCTAAGGATAAAGCCCCAGTTCCTAGTTTGAGAAATAGACAGAAGGAAGCCTTCAGTAAGAGTGAGGAATACACAGGTCTAAGGTGCGGAAGACAGCACGTACTGTGTTCATATAGTCTATAAACACGTGGGTCAGAGACTCGGACAGCCTTCAAGGTGTAAGAGAAAATAATAGATTTGTTATAAAAGAAATAAACAGTGTTTTATACAACATTGAAGTTCGTATTATATATGAATAATTTAATCCAATTTTCCCCTAAAAAAATAAAAATAATATATGTCTATGTTTAAGATATTTTAACTGCTCCTAAAAGTGCACAGTATGGTGAAATTTTATATGAAGTATTTTTAATTATATAGTAAAGGATCTTCAGGACCATAAAATAATAGTTAAGTAACAATCAGTCGTTTTATTTAAAGTATCCCATTTTGCTTATTTTTTAAAATAATTGTACCTATTTCTATTTGCCCTTTAATAAAAATTTTGATTTTGCTTATGGTATCATTTAAGTATAAAGAATCATAAGCAGAAGTTTATTTACACAAATATAAATGGCAGGTAAACAAAATCGATCATGAGTAGGAATATATCTATCAGGCTATTCATTAGATATAGGTGTTAAGCAAATACATGCCTGAGTATATATCTGTGTAAAGAGGCATGAAATGGAAAATTCAGAGTCTGAAATAGACAGCTGTCATTCTAATTCCTGTTGCTACTTTTAATACTGCAAAGTACATGGAGTACTTATATTAGTGCCAATTAGTCAGTATTATTGTTACAATTTGATTAGCCAGTTTCTGAGTTAGCAAATGTCATAAAAAGAAACAATGTCTCCAAAGTTTAAAATAAAATTTCCTATCCTAGCAAAAGCAAATATAATTGTTGGGGCTGAGGATATAGCCCCGCAGCTCAAATGCCTGCCCGGCAAGTGAAAATTCCTGAGTTCAATCCCTGGTACCCACAAAGAAAAAAAAAAAAAAAATTAAAACCGTGAAGGCTGGTCTGCTGCAGCTTCTTTCTTTATCAAAGAGAGATATCAGCACATAAGACAAAGTGTTGTAATAAGAAATGAATGAGATAATCCTTATGAAACCTTTAGCAGGTATCCTAGCTTAAACACATATGTCAAAACCCTGGCTAGCAGTGGCTAGTGGTGTCAGCTATTATAGCATTATACTGGATATAAATTAAATTCATTATGTTTGGACCCAAGGAGAAGGAAATAACATTGTGTTTTTGTTTAAAATGATATCCCTTCTACCAGTGAATAAGGATTAGTTCAAATCACCACTTTTCCTTTATCTTTGTTCATATCAATTACCTGCCCCCCTCCCCCATGGCCTTCCTGATACCTCAACTCATCATGTCTACTGTTGCCTTAGTAACAGCACACCTCTGGTTTCACCACTCCTTACTTAGGACAAAGAAGACGAGGCTTGGGTTCTTGAAAAAAGGTGCTCTTCCCCTCTACTTAAGTGAGGAGGCAAAATTCATACAAATGAGGCCAGAGAAAAGGAGATACTGGCATGTTTTTCCTCAATTCGTGTTTGCTAAGCTAAAAACCCAAGGCCTCAGCTACTAGGAGAATGGTGAGATACTCTGTAAGCAAACTTGGCAGCATACACCGGGCGGCTGGGGGTGTATGTAGCTACAGACGCAGACATATCTGTACTCTCTTTGGAGTGTTCTAGAACTAGGGATATGTTGGGGAAGAAAGGCGGAGTGTTACTGCAGGCTGGGATCAGGGCTACAGAGTTGTCTCATCTTATCTCCCAGCGGACACAGAAGACCTGGGTAGAGGATCTCAAGATTCTCACAAATGAACACTGAGGATGAAGGAAGAGGCAGGCATCGTGCTACTCAAGCAGCTGTTGGAAGACTATGTTGTTATCCCAAACCCAAAGAGCACTGGAATCATAGATCAACAACCCTGCCCGCCTTTTGATTAGAAGACCAGGAAAAGTTGACTAATATGCACGAAAACTATACCCACATGCTCTCCAAAGGGACTTAATGGTGGAGATTCCTTCCACAACCCACACCTGCACAGGTTCTGTGTTGGAGTTGAAAAAGGAAAATAGTAAGCCACGCCCTTCCTCACTTTTGGTCTTTAGAGCCGGAATTCTTGCCTAATGAGGAGAGAGAAGGCAGTAGGATCTAAACTGGATAGGAAACTGAAGCTTCCAGCAGGACTGGATCTTAATATCTGAACGGGACTAGGATGTGATGGGGCGTGTACTCAGTATATTATTAGGGGATCGAAAATGAAAATTTGACAGAATATAATTAAAAGCAGAGTTTGGAGAAAATTTAAACTGACTCCTACAGTCTAGTCCACTGAGATGAAACTTCTCAAAAACAGATTTATTAAGATCAGAGTATACTTTGTGACAGGGTTAGGATAAGACTTTCGGACTGGCTATTGTACTTAGGTTTTCTCTGGCCAATCTGGGCAGGTGAAGAAGAAAATAATTCAGATGCTATTTCAAAACACGAGGAGAGTAATAGGTATCACTTGCAGCTCTGGGGAGTAGCAGGTATCATTAGCAGTGGACAGTGCATTTGTTTAGGTACTGCCTACCCTGAGCATGGCTTGGGCAGATATCATTTCAGTCAGTTCTTGCATTGAATACATTAGATAAAATTGCCTTTTTTATATTTCCTATTATACTATGTTATAAAAATTAATTTAAAATGCCAATTTTTGGTCATCCTGTATTTAAAAAATTGGAAAGGGAAATGGTTAAATATAACTTCTATTAAGTTGCCTTGGTCCATAAGTGTGTTTGTATTTCCTTTACTTTTTTTTTTCTTGTTGTTGTTTTTATCTCTATAGGGGTCATTCTATGATGAAATGATGGCACATAGTAATCATAACAAAACTGCAGCGCATTCTGAAATCACACTAAACAATAAAAAATTGAAGAAGCCAACTTTAGTATAGAAAATATGACCAAGATGAAAAGAATCAAAACCTCAATTTTTGGTTGAGGATCAGCACAAATAAATTTAAAAACAAATGAATGCTGTGTTCCAGAATACCACCAGTTGGTTTTGTTTTGCTTTAACGCGGTAATAGCAGTAATAGCTGTTTTCCAGATTTACTTAACCTTTGTCTCTTCTGCATTGTGTCCTGACTTACCTGCAGTTGGAGTGGGCCTAAGCCTGGTGTTGCCGCGGCAGCAGCTGCCATGGTAGTTGGGATCAGCTGAACAGGGTAAGGGTCACCTAAGTAAGAGAATAATAGAGGCGTCAGCACCTTTTATCTACTCTCCACCTGCAAATTAAACTCGCGCATTCACTCTTTCCAAAAGCCTTCTTTTGTGTGCCTTGCTGAGGCCTAATGAAAAGCTCCATTGTGCAGCCTTTTACTAACACTCTTTTCACAATTCTGGCTGAGAGAGGAATGTGAATAAAAGGCACAAGCAATTAAGGCGGAAATCTCATCCTTTTTTCATGATGTATTTAGGAAAATGGAGGGAAAAGTGCACATTGATCAGAAGGCCGTACTTTATAACACACACACACACACACACACACACACACACAGTCTTGATATAAGCACAGCAAATTCTTGGCAAATGTACAGTGTTATTATAAAAGGAACTTAACTAAACTTACTTTTATTTTAACAAACTAAGCACTGAAGATATCTGCCGCACAGCTGATCTTTTGAATGTTGTATTATTGGTTTGATTCAAATAACCTCTGTAATATTTTCAGGATGACTTCATAGAAAAGAAAATATTTTATTTGTTTTTTAAGTTGTATGAAATATCAATATCCTTTTTATTCCTGAGATACATGCTTACAAATTATGTTAGGAAGACAACAGAATGTAGCTTCCTCCTTATCTTAAAAATTATTAAGTAAAAATTAAGTGACATTATATGATCAATAAACAAATAGAGATACACACAGAGAGATTAGGTTTCATATTTTTGATGCAAAGCCAGCTTTTTTATTTAGTGAAGAGATACAGACTTTTGGCACAGATTCTAATGTGGTGGTAATGATATAGGTAACAAGGGGCTGAGGTTTTAGCTCAGCGACACAGTGCCTGCCTGGCAAGCGCAAGGTCGTGAGTTTGATTCCCGGTACCAGAAAAAAAAATTACATAAATAAATGATATAAGTAACAAGATGTGTATTACTCATTGGAAATATGACCACAGCAAATAATTAATAGTAACAACTATTAAGTATTATAACACATAAAATATTTTAAAAATACCTAAATTATGAAAAAATTGCTGAATGTTATATGCTTAAAAATGTAACAAGTTTGTGAACAGATCCACTTAAAAATTTTACTAAGTACTTGCTATGTGTTAAATACTTCTCTTGGCACCAAAGATTGAACTTTGGAAAAAGACTAACATACAGATATGGATTTACTGGATATTTAATGCAGCATAAGGTTTGAGCTTCTGAAAAGAACTCTTAGCAGTGTGTTCACGGGATTACACATATTAATATTTGTTAGTTTCCTTAATTTTGTGCTTTACTGGGATTTCTTGTTATAAATGAATACTCACTTCTATCTCTGTGTGTGTTTGTGTATATGTTTCCTATTATTATTCAAAGAGGGTCCTCAGAATATATTTCAAGTTTCAAAACACCTTGATCTAGCTCACAGTTCATGGGGACAGCAGATAATGAAATGTTTAGTAGGAAACATGACACCATTTAGATCAGAAAGCACATATTATTATGGACTATATGTGGGGGCCCAAATATGGTCTAAGAGATCAGTGATGCCTCAGGAAAAGGTCATAAATAAATTGAACTTGAATTAGGTGAAAGCTAAATAGGCAAAGAAAGGAAGAAAGAGTTTCCCACATGGAGAAAGAATTTTCATGAAGATTCAGAGTCCAAAGGAAGATTTATATCACAGGCCATGTCCCCATTTTACTGAAGTGCAGAGAGGAGGTCGGGGAATAGCAATGAATAGGACTGGGGTTGGGGGTGGCGGAGTTATATGCCTGGTTCCGTGTGATTATACGGGCAATAGTAAAGAGCATCAGCCTCGTTCCACAGCATAAAGGAAATCACAAAAGTGGAAAAAGTCTTGCTTGAGTATGATCTCTTGAGTTGGAGAGTGGGAACTCTAACCAACGGCAAACAGATTTGGAAGTAAAGGTTAACAATAGGCTGGATCAAGATGGCGATCCTGGGATGGAGAGCGGTAGGGAGATCTGTGTAATGTTTCCTGGGTAGAACTGAGCACACTTAGCGGCTGTTTGCTTAGGAGAGTAAGAAAACATTCAAGGGTTGCTTGTAGGCTTTCTACTTAAACAACTGAACACTGATACTTCTTCTCAGGCTTGTAAATAGGGATGGAAAAGAAACAAGGCACCAAGTTCTGCTTCAAGTGTGAAAGGAGTCACAGGGGAAGGAATAGAGATTTGTTTTAGACATTTTAAATTTGAAAATGCTTTAGATATCTAAACTGAGGTGTTCATGAGACACCTGATAACATGTTAGGATTTGTGGGGAGAAGCCAATTTAGAGACGTACATTTGAGGGTGCTTAGCATACAGTTGAAATTGAAAGCTGTCAACCCTATGAAGCCATTTAAGGGGTTAAGTATAGATTAAAAATGTGGTCCAAGGGGCTGGGGATTTAGCTCAGCGGCAAAAGCGCCTGCCTGGCAAGCACAAGGTCGTGAGTTCGGTTCCCGGTACTGGAGAAAAACTAAAAAAAAAAAAATGTGGTCCAAGGGTTGGATTGTGGATTAACACTTGCAGTCAGAGACTTACATGGCAGAAAAGCATGAAAAGAAATGTAAATATTGTATTCAAGAGGCCACACAGACCATATTTTACATGCTGGATCTAGTAATGTGAAGGACCCTGGTAATTTCAACCAGGAGGGGAGTATGAGGCAGCCTAGCCAGAATGACTGTGATCACAGCAGAGGACGAAAAGAAAGGGACTGGGGGCAAGCAGTATAGACCCTTGCTTTTCAAAGTAAGATTCCTGATGAGCCTATTGACCTCACGTACCTCACCGAGGAACTGCTGGAAATGTACAATTTCAGAACCTACCTTAAATCTATGCAGCAGACATCCGCTCACAGAAACCCAGTGACACCTAATTACTGGTATTACGTCCCATGTAGCTCCCTGCCTTTCAGGGTGGGCTGCATCTAGTAACTGTCTTCTAAGGCACAGAATAAAGTAAGCCTGATGAGATTTTACTTTTGAGATTAGGTTACAAAAAGACTCTGGCTCTGACTCTTGCCTGCTCTTCACTCTCCTACGGGAGCCAGCAGCTAGGTTGTGTGTTGCCCTCTGGAGAGGCCCACATAACAAAACCAGGAGGTCTCTGGCTAGTACCAAGCAAGGACACTCGGCCGCTAACAGCCAAGAGAAGAGCTTGGATGTGGGTGCTCCCAGGCTAAGCCTGGAAGTGACTGACAGGGAAGCCAGCACCTTGTGGCAGCTGTGTCAAAGATCCTGTGCCAGAGGTACCCAGCATGGCTACGTCCCAATGAATGTTTATTTTTTCATGTCACTAAGGTTTGGGCTAATTTGTCAGGTCAGGAAGTATATAGCTTCCGAATAAGAATTTAAATTTTAACAGGTTTCTTGGATGATTTGTAGATACTTTAGTAACTGAGAACTGCTGGAACACAGAACTCCAAGGCAATAGGCAGAGAAAAACAGGTGATCCATAAAACTTCTTAAAAAGGTATATATGTGAAAAAAATTATAGCATTCTAATTTGTTAATGAGAAAGACACAGTAAATAGGAAAATAAAAGAAATAAGCACGACATAAGAGAGAGAGGGAAGAAATGACAGGGTTTTGTATATTATTTCTTGTTTTTAATTATTCCATAAAGTGATCATATAAAGGAAACTTTCAGTCTTTAAAAGCTAAATTTGTATTTATGCAAACTAGCTTCAGTAGCAAATATTATTCTATGATTATTAGAATTGACTATTTAAATGCTTCAAATGATTTGTATTCATCATTTAGTGAATATAATCTTAAAATTAAAGCAAAAGTGTTGAGGCTGTGGTGCTCTTCACAGTAATAACTCATTTGATATAATTTACTTTCCCTGTTGTAAATTAATCAGTTAATAAGCACGTCTAACACCTACCACATGACAAGAGTTCTGCTGAGTTCTATAGGAGACCAAAATGATATAACAAAGCAAATTTTTATCTTTATTCACTGCACGTTTGCCTTTGTTAATTAAGTGCTTATTTGTGTTGTATTGACCATCAGTGAGGGTTACAGGAGTTAAAGGAGAAAGATTTATATGCTTTAATCTTTAGAAAATGTTTAAAGGTAAAAATAAAAATGGGCTTGGCCTTGAAGATTTTCAGGTAGAGGGCAGGAAAGAGATTGAAGGTGGTACAAAACAGATCACAGCATGAATTTAACATTCTGCAGGAATAAAAAGAGAAATATTTCAGCAGATGCTAGAATAAGGAAGAGGGAAGAGAGGTGGAAGGCAGACAGGAAACTTTTCACACTCAAAGTTTTGAAGATATTGGAATATGACAAGTCAATAGATAAACTTGAGTGGGTGGGAGCTACAGCAGGTGGTAGAGTGCTGGTCTAGCATGAGTTCAGTCCTAGCTTGAATCCTCAGTACATCAGGAAAAAAAGAGGCAGAGAGAGAGACAGACCAACTAAGTAATAGGCAGTCTTAAAGATAGCTTACATATCCATCCCAGGAACATAGGACTTACTCCTAAATTTGGAATAGTAACAAACAATGTGAAAGTGTTTTGGGCACTTTCACATTACTAGCATCTAATTACTAATAGTATATACACACTTAAAGCTCATTGATGAATATCTAGGGTGTCTGATAACATTTGTGGAACAGATAAATTAATTTTTTTTAAATTTCCTAAATTTATGAATATATATTAATGAAATTAATACAATTTTGTTTGGATATGTACATGTATGGAAATAACTATTATATCATCCTTATTTCATACACTACATGTGTGTAAATAAATGTGAATATATGATGTTTATACAAAGTAAATAATTTCACAAGTGCATTATGGATTCTACTAGTCCACTCCCTCAAATAAATATACCGAAGTCCCTACTCTTAGCATCTCAGAACGTGACCATATTTGGAGACAGCAATCAATATGTAAACAGGTAAAATGAGGTCATATGGGTGGTCCTTGATCAAATTTGACTGCTGTTCATATAAGCAGATGAGACGATGATACAAACAACATAGACCCTAGGAAGACCAGAGTGCAGCCATCTACAGGCCAGAGAAAGGGGACTCCTGAAAAACAACCCTGCCAACATGCTGATCGCACATTTCTAGCTTCCAGAACTGTAAGAAAAATATCTGTTTGAATCACCTGGTCTGTGGTATTTTTTACGGCAGCCCTAACAAATTCATATGGTTGTCACGAACAAATCTAAATCTTTGTATTTGATGTTTAAGTGAATCAGAGAAAACGAAAGACTGGTGCTAAGAATTAGAAAGACTACAGCATCTATCAGATATCTCTACTCATATATGTATGATCATATACATTCTCCAAAATACAAATGAGTAGTCATACACAAATGTCAACAAATACAAAAAGGCTTGTGTCTAAGGAACCCATTTCTCCACCCAACACACAAACACATACATCTTTTAAAGCCCGTCTACCTCATGACTAATCTTTCAGGCCCAGAATATCTAAACTAATTTAGCTGAAATACGCCCGAAGTTCTGAAGTAAATACAAATTTTTAAAAACCTGAAATTTTTCTATCTGTTTAATTCTTAATTAAGGAAATACGAAATATGTTTCATAAACATTTAATTCTGAAGTGAACACAGAATCTGTAAGACTTCATAAAGAAGGTCAGAGTACTTCTTGATGGCAAAGGAGAAATTTAGAAGCTGCTGGAAAAAAAGGTCTTTTAGTGAAATAAACGTTGTCATTTATTCTTGCCATCCTTCAATTAACTGTTCTAAGAAAATATTACAACAGGTTTATTTTGTAAATACCTCATGAGGTACTAAGCGAATAAAAATCAGAGAATGGAAAATTCTGACTTTTAAAGTTCAATCGTACAAGTTATTCAAATTGACTTTCAGTTATTTGAAGTAATTTCTTTTCACTCCTTCCTAGGTTTTAACCATTTGAACAGTTTTTCCCTAAGCCTTTCCAAATTAATTTGCTTCTCATTTCAAGGCCAACCATGGAAAACTAGTTCAAAACTAAAATGTTTCAAAAAGTTACAAAAATATAGCTAAGGCATGTGGAGTGTTTTCAGAACATGAGTACAGTATCCTTCAGTACAAATGATACAGCTAATACTAGCCCCTCAGGAAGCATGTTAATTGAATCAGCATCATAGTAATGAATATTTAGATATTAATTATCTCCAGTCAGGTTACAAAGCATTGGCTTCTATGCTATATAAATCAGGACAAGCAAAACAATTCTTCCCACAGGGTTATTTATACTGAGACAAAGTGTGAAAAACCAGGTATGGTCAAGGATTCATGCCCTATTATGCACTGAACTAATTAATACAAAGGTTCTGAAAAGTTTTATAGCATTCACTTTAGTGAAATGAAGACATTCATTCTCTCACTGATCATTCATGTTTGCTTTGTTTTTGTTTGTTTCCGTGACAAAACTTGATTGTTTCTCTAGGTGCAGAGAAATATAAAAATTAAAACCTACACGCCTTCACACACACTCCCTACCCTGAAGGAGTTTCTAATCAAAAAAAAGGAGATACTGAGGAAATCAACCTAAAGATACTCTGAACAAAGTAGAAAAGCATAAAAGCATTGGATACATCATAAAAGCATAAAAGTCTGGATACATCAAGGCAAGATCAACCTGGAAAGACACTAGAGAGTCAAGGAAGATTCTTTGTTAAAATGTCGCTAAAAGGTGGCCCCTTTCATTACCAAATTGTATGAGGGGGCCCATCTCTTGCAGAGGCTTATTAATCATTGCCTCGGGTGAGTTCTTCACCCTCCTCCTACCACTGATTTCCAGGTTCAGGAAATTTTCTAGGAATCTGAGGCATAATGAACTTTTCAGGGACACCCAAAGGAAGTTTGGAAGGAAACTACTTTCTTCATTTAAGTGGCATTCTCTCATCTCATGGATGGAATGATTTAGGTCCCTCCTGCTTAGGAGCAGCTCGTTGGCATTCATGGGGCAGTGATAACAATGACCATTGTCCTACACTAGTCCTTTATACTCAGAGGTACTTGCACTGATCCTAGTGTGTCTGATGTTGAAAGCAACTAACCAGTAGTAAGAACTCATAATTTATAGTATTGTGTATTATTTTACAACATTTACATAGCTACAGTCTTGCGTATTATTTTAAAAGCAATGTTAAGTCAGTGAAAAACATTAAGTAGGAAAGTGACATAGCCTGATTGTTAAGTTAGATCAATTCTGTGACAAGTAATAGATCAATTGGATGAAAGAGAGACTTTCAAACAAAGGGACACGTTATATGCAGTAAATCAGGTGGGAAATGATAATAGCCTGAACAAATCTCAATGGAAGGATAGGTAGGATCGGCTTCAAGAGACAGTTTGCTAGCCAGTTAGATGAGAGAAAAGAGATACAGGAAAAATATGAGAAGAAAAAAAACATAGCTTGACATTTTGTTTTAATTTGGGATATGGTTTATGAAAGAAAAATTATTTCCCCCAAATTGTTATTCAACTGTTCCAACTTCATTTGTAAATAATTTATTATTTTCCAAACAATTTGAAATATGGGCAGCTAATATCTGTTGACCTCTAGAATTGTTGAAATATTATATATACATATATATAATCAACATCTATATACCCATATAGGTATGAAATTATGAGTGTATAAAATATCATTTAATCTTCATAACTGGTGAGTGGGATGGATAGTCTATTCTATAGTATTTTTGAAATGTTCAGAAATCTCTCACAATTAATAGTATGCTTATTAATGTGAAAAGTATAAAGAAATAAAAAGCACAGCCCCTGCCTTCATGACACATTTTGTTATAAAATAAGATATGTCCATTTAGAAAGTGAACTGGTGCTACGTGTCCATAGCTCCAGCACCTTGGGAAGCTGAGGTAGAAGTGACTTAGTAAACTCTATCTTAAAAATAATTAAATAAAAAAGGACTGAGGATGTAGTTCTATGTGAAGGCCCTGGGTTCAATCCTCAGTGCTACATACATACATTCATACATACATACATATATGAAAAGTGAGATGAATCACAGCTAAGTAACTAGAGCCCAATGATAGCAAAAGTAGTGTATGGTTGGGATGTAGTTTAGTGTGTCCCCAAAGATTGTTGTGCTGCTTCCCCATTTTGAGGTACATGTACTAAGAAGATGGACTATGGTGTCCAAGTAGTAGTTGTTTGGAGGGTATGCTTTTGGCATATAGAGTTGTACTAGGATTGGATGAGGTCAACCTTTATGATTGAATATGGGTGGTTTTAGAAGTTGGAGAGAAATCATATGCACCTGAACACTGCTACTGTCTTGTTATAAGATTCCCCAGGCCACCTTATGTCTGAACCACCAGATGTGGCTCCTTGACCTTGGACCTGTAGAATCATCGTTACAATAAACATCTTTTCTTTATAACTTACAGGGTCTATGATATTCTTTTATTAGAAATAGAAAGGGACTAATACGGTAGCAATCACCAGAGAAGGGCGGAATTTATACACATTAAGCTGGAGTCATTTGGGGAAGGAATCCAAGGAGGGTCTGGGCTTGAGCTAGGCCTTCTTATATATATGTATATATATATAAAGAACTAGAAAAGATAAATGAAATATAAGCTGTAATGCCTGGAACACACAGACGCTAAATAAATTTTGTTAAATCAATAAATAAATGAGCTAAAAGTCAGACATGCTCCAGGACCAGATAAACAAGTGGGCAAGATGTCTTTGTGAATCAAAGTGCAGTGGTAGCCCTTTCACACTGTAGCAAGGAAGATGTACAAAGTTGATTAAAGTTTATTAAGGACATCAGACATATCAAGGTGAGAGATTCGTACATTTTCCTTACATCCTACTCTAAATATTATTTTGACTTTAAAGACCCCTGTAACATCCCCATCTATTTTTTCCTCCTCATTTAAATTCCTAAAAACTAATCCTCAATGACAATCTTAAATCCCCCTCCTATGCTTTAGTTCAATCCATCCACCTTTTTGGAAGTAATTTATATACTTACTAATACCCTCTAAATTGTCAAATTTTAATGAATATCTTTCTGAACAGCTGATTCTGTGAATGACTCCCTCCTCTAAGTAAATCTACACTCACTTGGCTTTTTCTAAAATATTCTCTACTGGTTCTCCTCATACCTTGTCCATGGTTACTGCTATTTCTGAAATAAGATGCTCTACCTTTATGCATCCCTCAAATACTGATATCCCATCTGATTTAACCTGTGATACTTAGCTTTTCTCATTCTATTCATCTTATCTGAGTGATTCTACCTAATCTCATGGTTCAGCAACCACACACAAATCAATATATTACAACTCCGTGACTCCAGGCTAGACCCCTCCACTGTTCTCCAAACAGCGCCCCCATAAGAAGCTCAGTGTTCACATGGGCAAAATTTATTTCATCATCTTTCTTCCAAAACTTCCTCTACTCCGTGTATTTCCATCTCACTCGGTTACACCCAGTCACAGGTGTCTTTGCTTCCTCTCTTTCTCTTTCCCTCTCTGTGGCCAATACATCATTAATATCGGTTCCTTTTACCTTTCAGGCTTTCTTTCTCTTATTCCAATAGCCTCCCACCCTGTCTCCCAGACTTCAGTGCTCTGCAGAAGAAATTCACTCTCTATTGAGTTTCTAGTGACATTTACTACACGCACTCAATAAATATTCTTTTGTTGTATTTAAAATGTAACATATATTTATTGATTATACCTTATGTGCTGGGGCTGAAAAATACACCAGTGAACAAGGAAAGCAAGACTTCATTTGGAGGGGGGAAGGAGCACACTAGGAGGAGGGATGCCCATATGATCTTAACCCTAGGATAGGCATGCAGTTCTTCCAGCACAGAAAGTTTATAAAATATTTACTTGAACTGGTCTCATGTAGTCAGATGATCCACTTGTCATTTCTATTTTTCTTTTTTTGGTTTTTCTCTGGTACCAGGAACCAAACTCACGACCTTGCACTTGCCAGGCAGGCACTTTTGCCGCTGAGCTAAATCCCCAGCCCCCACTTGTCATTTCTTGTCTTATAGATTGCTCTCTGCACAGAACTGCTGAGAGGTTTATGTATATATACTGTGTACTATTCAGCTTTCTACTTTTAATCTTGGCAGTTTTTTTTTTTTTTTTCCACGTGAAATGTTCCTTCTGTAGCCTTTCACCCTTACACCCTTCTTCAATTGTTTATGCGTCCATTTATTAGGATTTAACTTAGGGGTCCCTATCCTAAGAACGTTCCCTGATGTTTCTACTTTTCGGTTTAAATGAATTCTTTTCCATACACTTCTCTTCAAATGTTATGTATATATTTAGCACATTAAATAATTTATGTCATTGTCTTAGACCTTTTGAGCTGCCATAACAAGATAAACTGGGTACAACAGTTCTGGACACTGGGAACTCTAAAATCCAAGTGCTGATAGGTTTTGTGCCTGGTAAAAGCCCATTTCTTGATTCACTGACAGTGCCTTCTAGCTGAGTACTCACATGTTGGAGTGGTAGGGCATCTCTCCCTGGTATGTGTGTCTGCCTCTGTCTCTGCCTCTGCCTCTCTTTCCTTCCTTCCTCCCTTTTTCCTCCTTCCTTCCTCTCTTTCTTCTTCCTTTCTTTCTTTTTCTTTCTTTCTTTCTTTCTTTCTTTCTTTCTTTCTTTCTTTCTTTCTTTCTTTCTTTCTCTCTCTCTCTCTTTCTCTCTTTCCCTTTGTTTTTCTTTCCTTCCTGCCTTTTTCTTTGCTTTCTTCCTCCATCTTCCCATCCCTCTTCTCTTTCTTTCTTTTCCTTCTCTCCTTTCTTAACTTTTTTTCCTTCTTCCTCCCCTCCCTCCTCTCTCTTCCTTTGCCCTTTTTTTCTTTTTTCTTTCTTTTTTCTTTCATTTCTTTCTTTTCATTTCTTTCTTTCTTTCTTTCTTTCTTTCTTTCTTTCTTTCTTTTTTTCATCTTTTTTCTTCTCTCCCTTTCCTTCTTTGCTTTCTTCTTTTTTTCTCTCTTCTAGCTACCCTGGGGCTTTTGCCCTCATGACTTAATCACTCCCAAAAGTTCTAGACTCCTAATAGCATCACCTTGAGGATTAGGAATTTCCAACATAAGCATTTTGGCAGAGACATAAACACTCTGACCACAGCAATCCCATTCTCCCCAACTAGACTGCTCAAGTCCTAAACACAGAGATTGTGTCTTACTCATCTCTGAACTCCAGTTCCTAGTCTTGTGCAATGTCCAACAGATTTAAAGTTGTTAAGGTGTTTATTAAACAGAAAAATAAAGGAAAACTTTCTTTAATTAAAAAATTAACCAATATCTAATACACAAGAGAGCTCTTAGAATACCAAAAATTTAAGGTACAGTAGAAGAAATGCATGATAAGCAAATAATTACACAAATAAGTAACAAACTAGATTTTTGTGCAGGGTTTAATTGGAACAAACACAACAGTCATCTATAGATTATAGAAGGGAAGACAGAAAACAAAGAGGGAAAGAGGCCAAGAAATTGGGTGTAAGGGAATTATTACCCAGAGAAAGTAGTTGAGAATAAACAAATCTCCTGTAACACGTTTTCATACAACAAACAGTTTTTCTATTGAGTAATAATTTTAGTTGTAAATTTTCATTTTAAAAGCAGGTCATATCCCACCAAATATTAAACATGGATAATATGCATTTGCAGACAACAAATAATATGATTTCTGTTCACTAGCAGGATGCTATTAAAGTAATTAAGCATGATCAAGGAATCTACTAGAAAAAATATTGCCTACAAAGAAGTGAGAAAAAATCCTTTGTCACCATGATTCCTTTATATCATTTTAGGCTTTCTGAAATCTAGGCACTGTGAAACTTGCTTTCCTAAAGTAATAAGCACAGCTACACTGTCTATTTTATTGTAAATAGATTTATGACAATTCTCTTAAACTGTCTTGTGGAACCCATCTTATGGATATGGTATAGACTAGGAGTTTTTCCAAATGCAAAAAAATCTTTAAAGATGTTTTAGATTTGCTAGAACAATATAATATGACTTTAACCTTTGAATCTTTTTAATGAGAATTTCTAATATTTTGTATTAATTTGTATGGAATGTTAAGTAAGGAGTATAAATCTTTCATGTGAAGTTTATTTGAGGAAGCAAAATTAATAAGTTAGGTCTTGTTTGACTGTACAACTACTTTAAAAGAAGATATTCTGAAGTAATTGTTAGTTCTTAACTGCTCTGTCACAGGCTAATAATTTTTCAACAAGAGATTTTTTAAACAAAGTATATTACTATGACTTTTTAAGGTGGCATAGCAAGTGAAAATGTCATCCTATTTAATAGCTAGCTGGATGGCTTGTTTAGAGAGAAATTATTTATGAACCCTTTAAGAAACACCTCTCAGAATGGGAAGACCATTCTACATATAAAAGATGCAGCCCTTTGCCTCATTTATTAGCCCACTGGAGAATTTCAGTACATGAAAATTCCTCAATTTTTATCAAAGAAATCTCAGTATCTCTGAAAAGATAGCAATGAATCTAAGAAACTTCTCTTTGCATCTATGCTCCAGCATTACTACCAAGGCAGCATTTAAACTGTGACACAATAACTCATTTGAAACTGTTCCAAATGAATCAGTAGTTAAGAAACTGCTTCCACACTCAGATCTGTACCAGAATATTATGTCTATATTTTGCCTGTGTGTCGTATGAGGAAATGAACACTATAAAGAAAATGCATCAGAATGACTTAAGCATGAAAAAGTAGGACTCCAGAGAAGGAACCTTCTTCAAAGCTACTCTAGACTAAATCATACGCTTTCTTTTTTCATTGATGTAAGCATTCAATTTTTGACACTGGTTAGCAATTCCACTTTTCTATCAGGACTTCTGTTAGACACCCCGCCACCAGGGGTGCAGGGGAAGAGACAGGAAGCTTCTCACACCACTGCAATAGTAAGCCTGCAGGATAAACATTTGGGATGATTCTTTGGGCTAGAGGTTTTTAAAAATGTGATAGATTTTAAACCCCTGGAAATTAAAAAAAAACAAACTGTAGAACTCCACCCTACAAATGAAAACAAACAATACAAATATCTTGAAAGGCCAGAAATGTTGTGACTTAGAATACATCAACTCCTAAAATGCCTCTCACTGTGACAGACTCCAAATTTTCAAAATAGTTTTATACATTTAATAATGCATTACCCTTACATAGGGATTTAAATTCTTTAGAGATGTCTGCACTTATCCAACTTTAAACTTACAATCTTCTTGTGAAATAGGTAGAAGAGACGTGATTGTGGCTACTGGAAAGTTGAAAAGCTGAGCACAGAAAGAAAAATGACTCACCAGAAACACAGAATGACAGGACATGGCACTGTGACTACCGAGGTTTTTCAATGCTTTTGTCCAACTCTCTTCAGACAAAATTTATTAAAGCCAGACAATTAATAATTTCCCAGTATAAACCTGCTTGACGCTTATTCATAGCTAATCCTGGAACAATTTTAAAAGTTAAAAGCCCTCCATTCACTACTCAGAGCACATTAGAAATAAGAAGCACCCAGCACTCGGGGGGCTGAGGCAGGATGATCGCTGTGAGTTCGAGGCCAGCCTGGGCTACAAAGTGAGTTCAAAGCCAGTCTGAACTGCATAGTGAAACCCTGTCTCAAAAAGACAAAGAAAGAGAAAGAAAGAAAGAAAGAAAGAAAGAAAGAAAGAAAGAAAGAAAGAAAGAAAGAAAGGAGAAAGAAAGAAAAATAGAAAGTCTCTTTCAGTTACAAAAGTTTAAAAATTGAATGTTAAAACTAAAATAAAATATTATCTACTGGGTATGAAACTGGTTACATGAAGCAAATAAATGGATATGAAAATGGTCATTGTAACACAGTTGAAAGTATCAGTGTTGTAGGCAAACTTTCATGTTCTTTAGCAGGAAATATAAATTAAAATACAGTGCAGGCAACTTAGTAATATGATGCAAGAAAATTTAGACATATTGCATGGAGGACGAAATATGTCTATCTATGACTTTTATAAGTACATAATAGTACATAATATGCATAAGGACATTATTATGTAATGTATGTATAAGTATATATAATATAGTATATTAATAATATAATTATTATAATATCACATGTTATATAATGTGTAAGTATATATAATATATGTACTTACACATATTATGTACTATTATGTACATCTTATATATATACATATATATATGTATTATATCAGCTCTGAAAAATATGCACAAACTCATTCACAATAGTTACGTCTGAAACATAGGGTTATGACAATACATGAGTGTAGGCAGGCAACTTTCAATTTGTTTTCTACACTTCTGCATGATTTGAGGAATGTACAATCAATAACTGCTATTTTTAATACATTAAAATAAAGTGAAAGATGTCATGAGCTGACTATAGAAAAAGGGCTATGAAAACTTTTAAATGTGGATCATTGATAATTACTGAGGAAATGGTGCCCTTTAAAAGACTACTACAGTCTTCCCAGCCTTTGCTCTTTCCGGTGGCTGAAATGGGGATGTAGTAGTTAGATGAGCAATCTAAGAGCATGAGATGCCTCCCACAATTTATGGGAGGCAGTGTAACAAACAAGAGAACCAGTTGGGGATGTGATATCCTGGAGCTAACAGAGGAGCAATACTTGGACTACTATATGAGAGAAAAATATAATACATCTATCATGTTTAAACTACCCTTATTTTGGCCTTTAACAGAACCTGAATTAGTATCCAAATTAGTGCATTATCTTATTCTACATGATATTCCAAACTCATGATTCTTTCAGTCATCCTGGAAACGAAGTGTCTACTGGAGTATGAAGCAAAATACTAGCTTTTGCTCTTTATTGTATATTTTTCTGCTTCCACACTTTCCAATGAATCACAATAAAGAGTGTACTTTCTAATGAATCACAATAAAGAGTGTACTCTCTAATGCAGCTCTCTGCAGTGACAGGCTGACTGAGATTTTCACTGTGAGTATCGTTAACAGTTATGTTTATTCAAAAAATTCGGCTTATACTTCAGTTTGATGAGCGTAGATGGTGAGTTGGCCACTGAGAGGAGTTTGCTTCCGCCTATGGCAAATAAAACATGACCCGGAAGTCTAAGGGTTAGGTTTGACTGGCAAGTGCATATGGTGATACCGCATTTTGAGGTCTCTTAGCTGACTGCACACAGTGCCATTAGCTACTCTTTCCTTGTGACACATCTACATTAGCAAGGAGCAGAATAGTGTCAGGGAGGGAATGTTAAGCTTCTGATTTAAAATAAATGATATCCTCATACCTTCGATTGCTAGAAACAAAATGGGACAAATTAAAATATTACATATAACTGTGGTCTAATAAATTCTAAGGAATAGATCAAAGAAAGGACTTTACTGTTTTGTTTTCTAGTTTGTATGTAGGAGGGTCCTGGATTCAACACTGGCCATTGAAATAGATCATTTCTCACCTCACGGAGTTATGATGTTTAAAATCAATTGCGTGACTATGCTTATAAAGAGTAAAATGTAGTATAGGCTATTATTTTTGTACCAAGTTATACTACTGTGACTGCTACATCTTTCTTCTTCATGATGAATCTTGAGAAAATATTATTAACTCCATCTTTTATGAAAAAATTATTTTATTGAACTAGAAATAGTTCTCCTAGGAGAACCTGAGGATGGCTGTCACCATATCCACTTCTCTTTACTTTATAATCATTTCATACTTTTAAGCTACTACTCTTTCAATGTGGAACTTACATGACTGGTTGTTCAGGAGTGAAAGCAATTTTTTACAATGATGAACATT
This sequence comes from Chinchilla lanigera, assembly GCF_000276665.1. Lineage (NCBI taxonomy): Eukaryota > Metazoa > Chordata > Mammalia > Rodentia > Chinchillidae > Chinchilla > Chinchilla lanigera. The sequence goes on from NW_004955413.1 coordinate 18,947,210, forward strand.
TACAGAGCTCTCCAACTAAGTCATGCTCCCTCAAAGTCACTGGTTTACAAGATTTGGGGAAAGGAGAGAATAGGGTGAAGAGTTGGCCTCAGTTATTCTTAAACAATGCTCAGATTTGAAGATATGATTAGATCCTCTTTCATCTGCTTATATATACAGTATGTGACCTTGACACCACCTGGTCCCAATTTTGGCACTTCTGCAATAGCGAACCATGTGAATGGATTCTAGCTTGTGATTTGGTGATTGAGCATTAATTGTCAAGGACCGTCATGTCAGCTGATACGCTGACTCAGGTAAGTCAGAAATTACATGCAGTCTCCTAATATGTCAGCCACATGTACTTCTGCACCAGAAATATATAATGGAACCCACATGATACTCCCATTAAACAATGAAATGTGTGACACTAACTAAAAACAGGGACATGTCAGTAAATATGCCTGAAAAAGTTTATGGTATTTAACTCCTAAACATTAATTTTATTGTGGTGTATGAGGAACTAATTAACTGAGAGTTTCCTTTGTACTGGAAGTGGAAATACAGCACTATTCAGAAAACAGAGGAAGAGTAAGTAAAACATATTTGAAGTTGATTAAGCTTAGCTCATCGACTTTTATTTACTTAAACTAATCTCATATGGCAATTAAATACTTCAATCAGTAAATATACAGGATTATTTTATTTAGCACTTTTTGAAAAATTAATCAATACATTAAAATGCAAGATGAGTATATGAATACCCTTCTAATTTCATATGGCCAAAGAGTGACTAAATGGTTTTGTAAAAATCATACGATCTTTCCAAAATGAGCTCCGATACACAGACAAGTGCAAAATGACAAGAGAAAACGTGCCAAATTTGGTGATTACAATGAAAATGGCTAAGGTTAAGGTTGTATTAAACCAAGTAAATGTTGCCATTAGCACTGTACTATTTTTTTTTTTCTAGTACCGGGAATCGAACTCACGACCTCGCGCTTGTCAGGCAGGCGCTGTGCTACTGAGCTAAATCCCCAGCCCCCAGCACTGTACTATTTTTTGTGAACAGTTGTTATTTTCCTCAATCAAAGCAAGCCTTGTTTAGGTGTAGGGAGTGAATCTGATCCTAGATAAGATAGGTGGTACAATTAAATGCTGGGTGTGATTTTATAACCCTTTAAAAAAATCCGTGTTTTTCTGACATTATATTCTGTTATTTCAGTCTTTATCACTTATAAACAACTTTTTAAGACAGATACTGTTTATAATTTCATTTACTGAGTAAAATGAGTTTTTTCTTTAACCTACTTCATGTATGCAGGCACGGAAGCACGATAACTTCCATAAGAACAATCAAAATAGCAGAAAGCGGCAAAGTCTGATTTCTGCTCTCTCATCTGAAACACCACTCAATTTGTAGTTTCCTATTTTTAAGGTTTTGGTTGATTATATCAAAACAAAGACAACAAACCTAGATGCTTAAAATGAATCAGGTTATTATCTGATATTGTACACAGTCTGATAAGTGCAACATAAATTCTGCTATATATTCTGTTGTGTAGCTGGCAATATGACAGGTGAATGGTAACAACCTGCAGGTCAAAAATTGTCACAATAATTTTTAAGACAAGCATACACTAGCATAAGTTGAAAGTTCTCAAATTTTCTTGGACTAGGGCACTATTATTAGAGGTTCAATGATGTTTTTTATGGCACCCTTAGGACAAAAGAAATATCCAAGCACTCAAGTTTATTATGTAGGTAATTTTGAACAACCTAACTGTGATACTGTACATGATACCCCACAGATTCCTCTGTATTTTCTTTTAAATTTTACAATATCCCGCGTGCCTCTAAGAATTAGCTCCAACAATCTGGGAGCACTGGCACACAGTCTGGGAACTGTGGCATCAGGCACGTGCCCATCTACTCGGAGAGATTCTATCTATAGCTACGTGACACATTCAGTTTGACACCTTGGGCTAAACTATCAAATTAACTCTTTTACAACTGTTTATTTTATACTACATATAGAAAATGGACTATTTTATTGGATCTTGACTTTCTGGAAGATGTTTTTTTATTTCCACATAAAATGTCTCCCTGTCAAAAGTTCTAAAGCATCTACAGTAATTACAACAATTATAGTGGCCATTCTACACCCAAACAGTGGCCATTCTACACGCAAACAGAAAGGACAAGAGCAGAGGACTGCAATCATCAGGAGGAGAAGTACCTATGCCTCTCATTCCTTTGTCTAAAATATGTGCTATGAAGGACCAGCCAATGACCTGAGCCCAGACTTTGAGGAGGCTTTGTGCTGCAGAGAAGACCACACAGGGGACTGGAACTGACCAAATTTAAGCTCCTCAACTACACTGTATCAAAAGCGTCCTCTTAAGCCTAAAATATTAGACTAACATGAAAAAGCACAGTCAAAATTATTTTTCTCCTTATAAAACAGAATTTATCTAAAATGAACAAACACAAAAGTAGTATATTCCCTGCAATACAAAATTATTCTGCACATGTTAAGAGCATTTAAGTTTTATTTCAAAAATATGTATGTGACACAAGCTTCCCAGCTCACAGATAGAAATCTTTGGCTAACTGGTTAGGATTCTACTCTGGCAGAGGCACACGGATTGTGTCCGTGGATTCTTTAACCATGTAAAGTTCATTGCAAGCAATTCATTTCCACCTCTAATTATTTTATACTTCAGAATCCTTGCTTACATAGTTGTTCTTACCTATTTAAAGGGCTGTCAAGATTGTTTTCTGACTAAAGTGAGCGAAGCATCCACAAATATAATTTATAATTGGAATTCAATTATGTGCTATGAAAATACATGTGTTTCTGTGTAGCAACCTAGTTAATAGTTTTAATGGAAATGGACAAGTTAAAAATAGAGATTATTTAGCCAAATTTTCCCCCTTGAATGAATTGGTCTCAGAATGCAGTTGACTAGTCAAACCAGTGTTTTTGTATAATTATTTTTAAGTTCTCTACATATACATGGAGGGTATTCAGTTCATTAATAGTGATTTTCATTTCCTCAGAAGTTTACAAGTATTTTAAGATTTTTAAGAAGTGGAAAGAGCAGTAACTAGACACGGATCCATGAAGATCAGTGTTTTGTGCTTGATTCTTTTAATGCCAAATTCCCGAAAAGAATTTGAGTTTCGAGTATTAATATCTCAATATTTACAAATTGGTCAAAATTGTCCTGCATAAGAGTGGACCACAACATCTGAAGCTTCCTTTCTATGTAGCTCATTAGAAAGCCTATAGTCTCTGACCGTGCTGCTGTTAATTTATTCTCATATTGCTTAATGGAGTGCATTCTGGCAGCAAACAAAGGTCCAACAACTATATTTTGAACATCTCCACTGCGCTATGATGTTATACAGCGTGGCATTTTCCGTCATTACATTTCTTAAAGGAAAATATCTCTATGTCCAATTTAAAGTGTCTTTTTCTGAAAGTAAGATGTGTTGACTGAAACTGGAATGGTTAGGCCTTCCACCTGTGCTTTATTATTTTTTACTGCAAACATTCAAAGCTTCACTTTTAGTCTCAGAGATTTTTATTTAGTTTATGTCAAGACACAGTCTAAACAGGAAAATTTACCATCAGTATGTTGTATCCATGGACGGATGAAAAGTTTTTGGATTTTTCATACAGTCTATCTTGCATATACCCTTGAGACTAAAATCAAGATGGAATGCTCAGGCTTTTTCACGGAAAACCATGTAATATCACTCAAATTAAAGCAAACAGCATCCAGAAATATCAGACCGGCAATCCTGGAAGGGAAGTTCCGTGGAAGAAAGGGGATGGTGAGATTTCTTTCCCTACCACTATTCCTTTCCTGTGGTGTGATTAGAGGAGAACTATTTGGACTACTTATGATATCTCCCCAGATCCACATTTAAACTGACTCTGTGTGCCAAAGTGCAGCACTTTCTGCTGCTCCTGGCTTCTGCTTAGTTCTAGAGTATGGCATGGTACCACTTCCAAGCCTGCCAAGAGCATTAAAGATTTTCTTCTATTTTATTTCCAAGGTTACAAAAAATGGTGTCATTTATAACTTTACACACTGAAGGTATGAATATCAAATGGTTAATACACTAACAGTTTTAGAAGGGGAAAATGTCTTCATGTCATATTACATTAACACAGTACAAATTTAGTAAGCCAACTTTGTCAAATGGGAACGTTCTTGACCCCTTCCAGACCTACGGTTACGCTGTTGTTCTCATTCAATGTGGTTTTCTCTTTAGCACAATATTTGCTAATGGGACTTGTTCCTGCAGTTCTTAAAGAACTTTTTTTGAAAAGAGAAATAGTCTCTATGTATACATCGCAGGTGCAGCCTAAGGCAACTAATGCTTTTTAAAAGTGTCTTTTCTTTTTCATTTTAGTAACCAAGGTTACCAAAAACACATTGGCAATATGTGTTTAATGTGAAAAGTAACTCCTTAGGAAAGTGGACATAAAACAAAAAAAATGATTTTATGACTCAAAATTTAAAATCCAGTGTAGCAATATAATTTAGAGTTATATACTTAGAATTTTAAATATTTAGATTAAATGCAGTTCAGTATATAGTTAGCTAAAAATGTTGGTATGTCTGGATGAAAGATTATCTACAAAGAATGATATTGCCTATATTAAATGAATAAATTAAGGACTCAGTGTGAGAACACCATTTTAACAAACAGGAAACCAAAGTCAAGAGAAAGATTTGCAAAAGTAGTATAAAAATTATAAAAAAGGTCAGACATGGTGGTGCACGCCTGTAATCCCAGCATTTGGGAGGCTCAGACAGGAGGATCACTGTGAGTTAGAGGCCAGCCTGGGCTACAAAATGAGCTCAAGGCCAGCCTGAACTGCATAGTGAAACCCTGTCTCAAAAAGACTATATATATGATATATACATATCACACAAGCACTAATTTTTATAGACCTGTGCATGCTCTGATCACTTTTACTGGAACACAGATTTTACAATCTAGTAATCTCAAATGACTTTGTATGCTTTCAAAATAACACTCTCATTTCTTCAATATGAGATACAAAAGCTTTAAAGACTACGAATATGTATCAAATCCCACACATGAAAATTCCAATAGGAACCACATGACAGAAAACTTGGAATTGATTTCTAGTAATGTTGGACAGTTTCTCAAATGCAAAGCATAGCAAGATATTAATGGTGCAGTTTATTAACATATATATGGAGTGGGACTTCAATAACAGTTTAAAAATAATATTCTACATAAGTATCTGAAATGGTAATATTTCACTAATTTTTTTTCAATAGAGTTCTACTTCTATCAATGAAAATACTTAAAGAAATATTTTTCTACACTCCCTCTTACCCAAGTTATGAGGTTTTGAGATATTTAGTTTAGAAGCCTAGTCCCTCTTTGAAATACCAGTTACAGTTGAATACAGTTGGAAATGTGGCTATTTAAAATTTTTAAAACAAGAACTTTGTTTCTGAATCTAGCAACATCCAATTTGGATTTGGAGAGAAAAATAGGACAAAGCATAAAATCAGAGGCTTCTGAAGTGTATAAACAACATAAAGAAATATCTTGGTGTAACCTATGACTTAGTGCTAAAATGTCCTTTATATTGCCTGTAAAGAATGTTCACTTATTCATTTAAAAATTTATAGACTCTTGTAGTATAAGTTGAAATATAGCACTAAACGAGAGAATTAATAAATACTTCACAAGGTTTACAATTAAAGTGAAAGAGAAACGTATATAATCCAAAGGAATCCTTGCAATGGGACCTAGCATAGGCCAGGTAATCACTCCCTGATGTGATCTAGGAGAAGCTCAGGATTCCAGAGAAAGTAAACTCATGTTGTAAGCCCAGAAAGAGTAAGGTTTGATCTAAACACTGAAAGACTAATGAGAAATGTGTCTGTGAATATAAAGAGGTGACAAATGCCTGGGCCAACTAATTCATATAAGGAATTTGAGTTTATGTCTCTGGGCAATGAAAAGCTATTGAAAAATTTTACCGTCATTCTATATAACGATAAAATGAACCCCAAAATTACAATCATATTTTAAGAATACACTCAAAACAGAAGAGATGAAAGTGAATTATAAAGTGCAAATATCGGGTTAGGAGCACAGAAACAATCAAAGCTTTTATAAATACTAACATAAATCCTTTTCCAAATGGTCTGTGTGTTTCCTCTTTAAAATGAAATAACAATGCCGAAATGCTGTATATGTGATCTCATTTCATGGTGTGGCCTGTCATATAACATTGCCCAAATTGAAGCCGTTCCCTCCTCCCACTTCCCAGTGAAAAGCCAACGGTACTTACTGCACCCAGCTTTATAGCTGAAGCCCGGAGGAAGGAGGAATCCTTGCTGGGCAGCGGCAGCCAGCGTCCGTTGATCAGGAGGGAATACGGGGATCATCAATGGCGGCAGCTGACCTTGAACCTGCTGAACGTGATAGAGCGAATCAAAGAGAAGAAGTTTTGGTGCTCCATGCCTCCCACCCTCCTTTCTTTCACGATGAAAGAAAATCATTCCTTCACTTTAAAATGCTGGCACTTATAAGCTTGGCAGAGCTTAGAGCTTCAGGAAATACCTTCAGAGTACCTTTGACAGGAGAACCTGAAGATCCTACAGCTCACGGATCCTTTCCCTACACGACATCCTTCACAGGGACAGAGATGACATTCTGTACAAGCCTTTTTGTTTTTTACTAAGCTTAATATTAAAAAAAATTGTTACCCAATAGAATTAACTGAAATCTCCTCCTAACAGGTGACATTTGTTAGGAGTACTCCTATTTTATAAAATAAAAACTAAATTGGCATCATTTTTGTTACCCTATCTATCTATCTATCTATCTATCTATCTATCTATTATCTATCTATGACCTATTATCCATCTATCTATCTATCTATCTATCTATCTATCTATCTATCTATCTATATCTATCTAGTACATGTTTGCCATACAGAATGATCATTTTCAACATAAGGAATTTGTATCTGTGCATAATATACTTAATTCTTTTTTCCCCATTCTCTTCTCCTCTCTTCAACCCTTCTTCCCCTCCCCCTTTACAAAGGCTTTGTTTCCATTTTTTTCCTCTTTTTAGAACCTATTTTTTTCTTTCTTCCCTTCCCCTTCCTCCTTCCCCTTCCCATTTGAACATGGTCTTCCTACTTGCCAATACGCATCATTTTACATATAAATAGTTCTTCATTATTTGAGGGTAAACTCTCATGTTCACACATGAAATTTTAAAATTCTCAAATAAGAGACCTGGAAGACAATTTGGAAAACACCTAAAACTCTTCACTTTCTTTATAAAAGAAGTAACTGAAATCAAAAAAGAACTTTCCCATGAGCATAGAATCAGAAATGGGTCTAAACCTAGTGCCTGGAGCCCTACTGTAGATCCTTGCATACACTTCTATCTCTCTGAAATACTGGACACTGCTTGAATGACATAGCTTCTGTCTGGGTTGCCATCTTTGAGATGTGCTCTAATTTGCCGATATCATTCTGAGGGTATTGAGTTCACATCTATTAATAATTAAACTACCAGAAGGGAAATCACTGTCTTCTTTGAACTACATAATAGTTACAGATACGTAACCTAATGCAGTCATTTCTGCAGTCATGTCATATTATAGGCTAATGTAGAAGTTATCATTAACTAAAATATCTAAGACTTTTTCAAACCAATTTTTAATTAGCTCTTCCTGGTGAACATGAGAATTGGTTAGTATCTGTCACTGTGGATGAAAAGTTTGGATCATATTAAAAATCACATATCTGACACTTTATTCTCTCTCCCTAACACTGCCACACATTGATTCAGTTGTTTGGAAAATAGGTAGTAAATATTTTGTGCAAGAAACCAACCTAGGCATCAGGGAACAAGAACACCAAGATCCCACACCTATGAACCTTTGATTATTGCAGAATCTTGGTTAAAAATAAGTAAAACAAACACACAAAAATAATTACAAATCCATTAAGACACAAATCCTAGCCATGCCTCTGGCTGGTGTTCAGACTGGTTTCTTATTGGCATTACACATTCTGAGGGCTCTGATGATTCTAATAGTTCTAATCATCTCTGACGTTAAAAGGCCACCTTCAGTTTCTCTTTCATTTCTTTGTTCACAGTAAATCTTTGAGTAGTTTCTGAGTTGATGAGTGCATTTGTGGCAGTGCGAAGACTGAGGGGGAAAGGGAGAAAGAGGAAGGAGGGAAGAACAGAGAGAAAAAAGGGACAGAGACAGAGATGATAGGAGTAAGAGATGTGTTTTCACCAATGATTTCCAAGTAGGAAGCATCTCTTTTGCCAAAAGGGTTTTAAACCTTTATCATCAGAGTGAAACTATGAAGGAAATGACAATCAGGGAAACAAAAAGACACTATTTTAAGGTTAGAGCTGTGGTATGTACCACAAAAACCAACAGTTTTGGAGCACAATTAAAAAAAAAACACCTTATGGAGAAACCCATTGTTTATAGTCTCAAAGATGAAAAAATGCACATGGGGCAAGTGTGGAGTAAGTGGCCCAAAACATGAGGTGAACATCCCAAGGCCACAGAGCCTGGGGCTGATGATGTGAGAGTGTGAGAGGAGGACGTTCAGTGTGAGAGGAGGATGCAAACCAGAATAACGAAGGAACAACAAAACAGCTACATTGGCTAAGAGTTATTGCAGGTTTATATTTCATATAATGTGTCACTAAAGTAGATAAATTTAATAAGAGCATTTTGGAGTGAAGAAGAAAAAATACTGTCCAATTGCACACACACAGGGCTTATAGCAGACAACCATACTTCAGAGTTGTTAAAATTTGAGGAAAATGATGTTGAGAATTGCAGGAACAAGATGTTCCTGCTTCAGGGCAGTTCTCAAACTGTAGAGCACACTAGATCCAGTAGCAACCTCTGAGAAAGCCCCGTGCCCGCACTCCTTCTCAGACCAATGAAATGTCAGGTCTAGACATCAGTCTTTTTCAAAGCTCCCCTGATAAATAGAGTGTGCTTCCTGGTTTGAGAAGTAATTTTATAAAGAACATCTTCAGTTAAGGTGAACAAATGTTCTGTCCCTCACAAGGCACCTTTAAGTATACAAGGAGTGGAAAGGAAGATTGTCCGTGACTACCATAGGTGCTGGTTCCCCCAGGAGTTACAGAGGTTAAGCTATATTCTTCATAAGATTCTTTATAAATGAGTCTTATATCTGTATCTCATATGTCACTCTTTAAAAATTCTGACGGCTTGTTTTTATCTGGAGAAAAATGATCAAATCCCTCAGCACGGTATTCTAGATTCCTTGCAATTTCTTTCCTGTCCATCTTTCCAGATGTTCCTGTCCATCTTTCCAGATGTTTCTTTTACATATCCTGCACTCTTCATAGGACATGAAGAACTCCTTGCATAGCTTTTGTCCTCCATTCCTGAATATGTTGAACAGTATTTTCTCTTGTTTTAACTGCTGTTTTCTCTTTCCCTTTTCTTCCTGGAAATATTGCATTCATCCTTCAAAGACTCACAAAAATGTCTTTGGCTCTGAGGCACTTATATGCGTCAATTGTCAGGCCAAAAGAACTATTACTTCTTTTAATTTATTAAAGCTAATAGCTACTATTTTGAATAATAATTACTTGTACAACATTGAGTCTTCCCTATGACCTATAACCCTATTTAGGAAAAGAGCTGTAACTTATTTCTTATTCTATGTTTAGTGCTTATATGTAGCAACAAATTATGAAGAAGCTGAAGGCAGATGTGACGTGGTGGCCCATGCTTGCAATCTCAGCTATGTGGGAGGCTGAGGCAGGAAGACTGCAAATTTGTGCCTAGTCCTGGTGACTTAATAAAACCCTATCTCAAAATTAATAATTAAGAAATGGTTTGGGGATATAGCTCTGCAATAAGGCCCTAAATTCAATCCTCATTGCACAAGGGTAGGGGGAGGTGGGAAGTGGTGGCCTGGATGGATTATACAGTTCCATCATTTTAATTACATCTTCATACACCAACTCCAAAGTCCAAACAAGACCTGTGGACAGCTATGTTATCTAATTACCAGAAAGCAATGCACTTTCACCAGAATAGTATAGCAGATACAGTACCAGGTGCTCCATATTTTTACCACTAAATTAAGGCTTAATGTTTATATAGTGAGATGTAGCTATGATTTTTAGAATGATACATACATGAAAAAATAGAAAAATAATTCAGAACTATAAGAAATTTATCACATACCTGAAATTTGCAGATAGACCATTAGGTTCTACTAACATGAGATTTTAATTACCTTAACTTTACACTACATTTTAATAATGTGTAAGGCTAGTACTCTATTATCATTTTCTTTTTAATATATTGTCTAGATTTTTAAATTTATTTTTCATGTTAAGTATAGAATATAGAATGGATATTTAAAAATATTAGCCTAACATATTGATGGCCAAGCAGGTTATATCTTTCAATTTATTCTACTCTTTAGTTGCTTCTGTATTTGTCAGGCTTCCTGTTGCTATGACAAAATACATGATACACAAATTAAAAGAGGAGAGGTTTATTTCAGTTTATAGTGTTAGAGTTTCAGTCCATGGTGGAAGGGTGTGGAGGGGCAAAGCTACTCATTTCATGGCACCCACAAGGCCATGAAGATACAATCATGCCTCTGTGACCCACCCAGACACAACCAGAGATATGCTTTACTAATCCCTTAGGCCTCTCTTAAACCAGTCAAAGAGACAAGTAAGATTAAGCAGCACCATTTTGTATTAACTCTTGCAGTTTTCTTGGTAATTGGATTTCTAAGGTTTTCTTTTTTAATTGTATTGCCATTGTATAGGGAATTTTTTGCTTGGTTTTACTGCTGAACTAGTTGTCTTTACATTGGGATTCTATGAATGGCAGTTTTGTCCAGTTACTTTAATATTTGATACTTTTTCAGACAGATTTTTGTTTTTTTAAAGAAAAAAACTTCAAAGAATTTGGGGGTTTCTATTAATTCTGTGTATTCTAAACTCATCTTATTATTGATTAAATTACTGATATTTTTAGTATTATGATTTGTTTTAGTGTTGAAATTTTCAAAAGTAACATGTAAAGAACAATATATTTTAAAGTAAAGAAAGATCAAATAATGATCTGAGACAACACAGGCACTTTGGCAATACGGAAATAAGATGTGGGTTGGACAAATAAATTATTCATATGCCACATTTAGGTAAAAGAACAGTTAATGTTGAGCTATATCTCCTCATTCATAATCTAGTACTTTCTCCTCTACACAGTAGGAAAGAAAAGGGGGTACGAAGAACTAAAAGAGGGACTACAGGGAAAGGGGAAAGAACTAAAACAGAAAATTAACCTGATGTCATGTTTCCAGCAATAGGGCTGTCTTCCTTACAAAATTATAGAACATATTGCAAAGTACTCTACTGGAAATATTCAAAATAAAAGAAATGGTAAAAAACACGTGATCCAAAATCTGTGGTTAATCCATCTATACAACTAAAAACATCTCAAAAAACACTAGATCCTCAGTGTTTATGGATTCTACATTTGCTTATTTGTCTATTTGATAAAATTTACCCATACTGCAAAATCAAAACCAGCAGTACTCTTGCGGCTATTCAAAGACCTTCACAGGAGCAGTAAAAGATTTGTTGACTAATTTTACCCTTTGAAGTACTTCTATGTCTGTTGTCTAGTGCTCCTAAACCCCAAGTTTGTGGTGTGTGTTATGCAGAAAACAGATACATTAGATAAACTCCATTGAGACATGAGTTATAGTGCTATGGGAATGAGTTCAATATTATTAAATTCATAATAAATTTTGAGCAATATATCTTTAAACAGAAATGCACATTAAAACAAGATTATATATTTCTGAGTTGAAGAAAGTATAGTGATGAGAGATTCCTAGAAACCTAACCATATTTGTCCTAAGAACAAGTGTTCAGTATTAGCTAATTTAGTATTCAGGGCAATATTATGACTATAACTAGTATAAGCAATGAGCAATAACTATTATTACTACATCTTAACTAATATTCAGCTTACTGGTGCTAAACCTTCACTACCATTTGTAGAAAAAGGACACATTAGATCAAAACAATACCATATTTTTCTGGAAAATTTCTAAAACTAATTGATCATAAGGTTAGGAATTCATTCTATACCTTTGGAAACTTTTGAGTATCTCTAAATTGTCCTCGCTAATAAATGCTTTGTTTTCTTTTACTTAATATACAAAATTTCTGTTACACTCTGTTACACTAATTAATGTTTTAAATGTGTGACATTTCTAATTAAGTTTGAAAAATACTTTTGTCACAAAATTGTAGTCTTTAATGGGGGCATGTTATTCACAAATTAGAATAAATCATAATAAATTTACAAGGCTGTTTTATATATTCTTAAACTTTAAAATGAAATATTATGTCAATACTTTTTGTACTTCTATGACATGATACTACATAGTCTTGGTCTCTAAAATGTTCTGAATTCAACACAGATTAACCACATTGTCATATTTAAAAAGAAAAAGTAAATATTTGTTAATTATTCAGTTAACTATTTCCTCTTTAATGTAAACATTCTATCATGAAGCTATTCATTTGCCTCATGAAATTAATAAATTATGCATGTACTTAAGATTATTAACCTGGTTCCCAGTTACATGCTGTATTTATCAATTTATTCATTTAATCAACATTCACTAGGCAGAGAGCGCACTTTGGATAGCTAGAGGTGAAAGACGAAAGAACAGGCATGCCTGTTCTCTCGGAGCTCTGTGTCTGGTGGGATGAATGGGTAGATTATTCCAACAGCACCCTGCCATTAATTCAACAACAAAGACTTGCACTGGACACTGTGCAAGCACTGGAGAGAGATTTCTTACTGTCAGAGGTAAATGAGGGCTTCCTGTAGGTGGGTAAAAGAGGCACAGGGAGTGGATGGATAAAGAACCGAGTCAAAAGGATGTGGTGCATGAAGAGAATTCTAAGCAGGGGGAGAGATGAGCAGAAACGCAAGAAACACATCACAGAAATCCCAGGAGGAGGATGCTTGCAGTAGTCTTCAAAAGGAAAAAACTTAAGACAGACCAGAAGGGAGAAGTCTGCCTGTTTGGTGAATCTGGATATCAGGTTAAGAAAGTGGAGATTTTCCAGGTAAGTGCTACGGAACTAGAATAGATTAGATAGGGTAGGCTGAATAACCTTATGGGTACTCAGAGAAGAGAGCTGAAATGCCAGCACAGAGACGAGGCAGGAGGCTAATAAAAAACAACTTGAGCAAAAGATTTGGAGGGTTTGGTCGCACCCCCAGAGTGAGGAGAAAAGGAGAGAAATATTTGGCAAAAAGTTGCAAACATCCTGGGTGAAGAGAACCATAGGATCAAAAATAATATCTAGTTTATGTTTCTCTACCTATAGCGATGCTGATAACGGGTGCCGGGGACATGTTTTACAGGTAAGCAGATGAGAATGCAAAGACAACCAGAAAAGATGAACAAATATCCTAAGATCATACCCTGAAAGTGAGACTGGGATTGAGGAAGGCAGTGGGGAAAAGGTAAGGAAGCTTTGAGTGTTCACTGTATAAGACGAAACAGAAAATAAATCACAGACAATTAGAAACTACCAAGATGGAAGGTGAAGCTTCATGAACTTTAACCCTGTTAGGAATTCCTGTTTCTCTGATACTTCTCAAAAAGTTCCTAGTCATTTTGGTGGAATCAGAAAAGGTGAATTCCAGAACTCAAGTTACTAACAAGGAGGTTGGGGACTTCAGTAAGGATGGTCTATGAGGAGATCAAAACTGCTTTTGATTAACAACGGGCTTTGGGACTTTAACAGGAAGAGAGGTGGGTGGAGTATTAGCATGGAGACAATACAGGAGTCAGATTGCTGGAGGGGCTTCATGTCCCAAGAAGCAGGTCTTCACAGGATGAGCTGTGTGGGCACTCACACGGCACAAAGTGACAGGAAGAGATTTATTTAGACTATATAAACCAAAATTCTGATGAGAGGGAGTTCTATGGTTTTAATCAGCACAATTACAAATAAGCTGTAATGTTGGAAACTTTTTCAAATGTTGCTCAAGAGTTTAGTCCAACGAGTACCAGTTGGAAGACAGTGTTCAAGCACACAGCATCCTCAGGGAGAAGTTCACCTACAACTGAAATTCAGTCACCTTCGGTGGGGAGCACAGCAGCTGTTTAGAAGCACACAGCAATACTACACAGCCGTTTCTGAGAAAATGAGGAATATAATATCCAAATGAGATTACAAGCGGGGTTTAGGTAGGCAGGATGTAATTACCCAAACTGGAGTCACCAGGATCACAAAGCTGACTTTCCACCCTTACCAAGAAGAGGCACGCGATGCTCAAGGACCACTAATAGTCTATGATCTTTCGTTTCATAAAAAAGAAAGTTGATTTGTCAGTTTATCTGAATGCAATGGGCTTTTGAAAAAAATTAAAAATAAAGCACTTTCTCTGCCAATTAATCTACCAGGAAGACTAAAGAAGGCCTCACTGAGGGATACGGGGACAAAATAGCACTGTGAAATTTGCAGTCCATGCCTCTCCCATCCCAGCAGTCACGCTGGAGTTGTATCACCTCTAATTTCACTTGATTCAAGACAAAGACAAAGTAGCCATATTCTTTTAGAACAAAAATGAACAGCCATGTGGATTTTTTACATAGTACTCTTCTTCGGCAAAAAGCCACAGAACTTTTTTTTTTTTTTTTTCTAAAAATCGTTTCCAAGGATGAAAGTGACTTTGCCAAGCAAAGTGGCTTCAAAACAGGCCTCAAAAATACTAATAGAAAGACAGATGGTTCTACTAAGAGCTTGGCTGCCAACATGAAAAAAAAAAAGAATGTAGGAAAAAAAAAAGAGTGATGCTATTGAAGCTGACTGCAAAGTTATTTGATGACTAGAAATACTTGTGTCCCATTGCAAGTGCTAACTCTGCCTCCAGGGCTGATATAGCCAAACTACTAACTTCCCCACATCCGATCCCCCTGTATTCCCGCCCCTCCTAAATAAAACCTGTCAGTGCTAAGGCCCACAACACAGCACAAGCACGCTCTTGATTCTGACTGACTGCTCCGCAGAAGCAAAATATTGCATTGAAGAACTCCTATTTAGGAACAGACCCAAAGGGAAAATTGCTTTTCTTTTCAAAACTGCCTGTCACATTTTCTTTTTCTAATTCCCCTTTTCCTCCTCCTCTCTGTCACCAAAGGGCCCCTGGGCCCTATGAGTTTAGATGATACAAACTCAATTTGTATAAAGAAGGCGCGAAGCAGCACCACAGTGAGGTGAAGACAGTTTGCAGGGATAGAGAAATAATCCAGTCAAGACACAGTGCAATTTTCTTTCCAAACTACTACTACAATAATACCTCCACTTTATTTCCTTCAGGGCAACTGTCATTTCTTTTTAACCAGATTGCTACTAGATATAATAGAAACTGAAATATTATATGGTCACTGACTCTTCTTTTCAATGGCTCATTTCACTACTGCATTTTTACTTTTACATGATGTGTTTATTGTTGGCATTGTTACTAGGATACAACCACTTTCAAATGATGTAGAATTAAGACCTCTGTCACTTTAAGGCAATGGCATTTCGTCTTTCAGGCTATGCAGGTTTGACTTAAATATTCTTCTTGTCTAATAGACTATTTTCTAAAGTATTGCATTCCTATAAGGCACCATTTTAATAGACATTAAATTCCTGTCAAATTTCAAGCAAAATAATGACATTTATTTTCAATACATGCTTACAGTACATTTGCTTACTTGAAGGGAATTCTCTATATTAAAAGTTTGTAATCATAGAAATGTAAAGGTGGCAAAAAACATGCTATAAAGTCAGAAAGCTGACTTTACAGCTGTAAAAGAGCAAGGGAGAAACACAGCTATATTATTCACAGCAGACAGTTTTAAAATGAATGAAAGATTTCAAAAAGGTAATTAAAATATCTCAAATGCTTCATTATTTGGGATTCTGATATCATCCTAGTATCACTGCTGTTTTTTAAAGCAGTGTTTTCCACAGTTACTGCCTGATAGAGTCCAACTCTCACTTTATGGTACAACTCTGATTCTTAAATGTGTGTAGCTATTTGTGTTAGTTAATCAAGGTTTGCTACAACAAAACAGTGTGGTTCATAAATGAGCATGCATAGCTGTCTACATAAACAGAATCGGGCTCTGCAAATACTAATACAATCTTATTTTATACCATGAATCACTATGTTACTGGTCAAGAAAATGGTCAATGTGAAAGGTAATAGTTTTCAATATATTTATCAGAAGTCCATAATTAGAAAATTTAATAAAATTTGCTATTATAGATTTCTGGTTTATAATGTTTTGCTCAATGGCTTAAGACAGAAGGTTATTACTGATTATTAGCAATATTAATCTCAGTTCACCATAAGGTCTTTAAAAAATTACATATAAAAATTATCAATTTTGGGGAGAAAAAGCTGGATTGACTGGTATGAAGAATCAAGTTTATTTTGGGAGTGATAGAAATATTATGGAATTAGAGTTGGTGGGTGCAAAACATTGTGAACATAATGAATACTAATAAATTGTACAGTGTGTAAGGGTGATTTTCTCTGTATATTAATTCTATCTTAATTAAAAATAAACAAAGCAAAAATATTACAAAAATATGTACCTTTACTACTGTCTGAAGCAAGATTCAGTGTGCCTTGAAATAGTCATGTCTTATATTAAAATGTTTTGCTGTTTTACAAAGCAGTTGCACATATGTTAGTTCATTTATACTTTAGCCTCTTGGAGATTAGTCAGGTGTTGCTATTTCCAATTTATTAATGAGGAAAACTGATGGAAAGAAATAGTTTTGCAGACCTACATGTGATAAAACAGCTATAAATTCTGTAATGTGTCCTAAAATACGATAAAACAATAAATATCTGAAAAAATGCTAATTTACATAAGGAATACAAAGACCTTGTGACAAAATTAATGTCCATATAGGAACACATTTAAACAATCTTTCAAGGATAAAATTCTACAGTTGAAGAGCTTTTTATAATGAGTGCCACTTTAAATGATTTGAATTTTCATCCCAATATTTTATTTTGCTTTATGTTTTCTGCACAAAATATTTTTTAATTTCTATATGTACACATACACGTTAATAGTAATCTGAAAGCTGCTTCTGAAAATAAGGATACAATTCAGCACCTAGGATATTTAACACAGAACTTGTGTTAACTGCTTTTTAAACTTTCTCCTAAAAGTCTTAAAATGTGAGTCATTATTGCCTCCTGTAGATAAAAGAAAAAAAATAGCTGATACCACACTAAAGGAAGAAAAAAAATGTAACTTTTATTCCAACAGACTATAATTTTCATAAAAAGTGTGTATTATTAACATTTACTTTAAAATTTCTTGAAATCATTCCCAATTAATTTGAGTGTTCTTCTTTCTCTCTTCTGATAATCCCAATAGCACTAGTATTTATTTCATTCCACAAGTAGTGAATCATGAAGTCTTTTAACATTTTCTATTTCCTGCCAATAGAGGTTTACTCTTTCCTAGGAAATTTAAGATTCTTTCCAGCCAAGAGATCCTTTATTCTTTTACCTTTCCTCAAATTGTAGGCTATCTAATACATCTGAAAACTTCAGCTAACCTAGCCCAGAAATAAACCCAAGCATATATGGTAAACTAATTTTCAACAACGGCACAAGAATACATAATGGGGGATGCTAATCTCGTCCATAAATGGTGCTGGGAAGATGAGATACACATGTGTGAAAGATGGAAGTTGGAATCATTTTGTGCTATACACAAAAATTAACTCAAAATGGAGCCAGGTGGGGTGGTGCATGCCTGTAATCCCAGCACTCAGGAGGCTGAGGCAGGAGGATGGTTGCAAGTTTGAGACGTGGGCTACAAAGTGAGCTCAAGACCAGCCTGAACTGCATAGCAAGACCCTGTCTCAAAAAGACAAAAACAAAAACAAAAACCTCAAAATGGAGTAAATGCCTAGGTGTAAGTCCTGATGCCATAAAACTCTGAGAAGCAAACGTAGCGGCAATCTCCTTGACCTTGTCTCTGCCAGTGATTGCTTGAAAATCAAACCAAAAGTTTAGGCAACAAAATGAAAAATAGGAAGTGGTACTACATCAAATTAAGAAGCTAAGCATAGCAAAGCAGTCAACAAAATGAAAAGAATAGAAAATGGAGAAAATATTGGGATTAATGTCAAAAATACTTAAGGAATGCAACACCACTGAACTACAAACATGGAGCAGAATAACAAAGTTTTTAAAAAGGGTAAAAAACTTGAATAAAAACTTTTTCTAAAGAAGACATAACAATACCCAACAAGTATATAAAATGGTGTGCAATTTCTCACTTGAGAAATGCAAATAAAAGCACAATGAGATAATACTTCATACCTGTTAGAATGGCTGTCATCAAAAAGACATGAAATAGTCACCGGTAGCAAGGGTGTACAGCAAAAGAAACCCTTGTGTGCTGTTGGTGGGAATATGAGTTAGCACAGCCATTGTGTAAAACAGTAGGGGGGGGGTTCCTAGAACATTAAAAATGGAACTACCCTATGACCCACTACGCGCTCTTTTGGAGGTGAACCCAAAGGAAATAAAATCAGCACCTTGTAGAGATACCTGCACACCACTCCCACCCATGACCATTCCAGCATTATTCATGACAGCCATAATATGGAAACAACCTCAGTGGTGCGTGTCAATGGGTGAACGGATTAAAAAAGTGCTATACATGTGTATATACAAGGTCTTACTGCATACACACAGGAAAGCTACTACGCAAGGTGATGGGTACTCTAATTTGCTTGACTGTAATAATCACTATGTGTATGTGTAATAATCACTACATATATATCATATCACTTTTAAGTGCTTTAAGTGTAGTGTACTCATAATGATAAATAAAGGGACTGTTTACCCATGCTCCCTCTCTTTGAAAGAAAGATTTCATCTGATTCAGACACAAGAGCAACTTTTGTTTGGTGAAAACTCAGGTAAAGCATCAGTGCCCTTAAGAAGTAGAATGCATTCATTCAGCAATCCACCGAGCCCTTATTTGTGTCAGGCAATGTTACAGTTCCTAGGGATATTCCAATTAACAAGATAGGCAAACGTTATTGAAAAATTAAACCCAGGAATACTGGGATAGAGACTACAACTTTAAAGGTAGAATCAATGAATTGATGATAGAGTTACATGTGAAGACCAGGAAGAGTTAACGTAATGAATCTCTCAGTTTTCCAGAGAAAAATACTCCACAAAAATGGAAGAGGAGATGGTACAAATTAAGGCAAGAATGTAATTACTCTGTGTTTAACAAATGAGGTTTCTTTCTCGGTCCTGTATGTTACATATCTAACCCATTAGTTTGAGTATCTGAGTAGGTCAAAATTATTTTTGTTTGTCTCCATGACTGAGCTGCCTTAAAGTTAATAGCAAAGTTAACTTATATTGGTATCTACAATACTCAGCTTACTGCCTCATACATAGTAGATGCTTAGTATTTGTTAAGGAAACTGATTAACTAAAAGTATATTCACTATTAGAAAAGCCAACCAAGGTTCTTCTTGTATTAGTAATGACTTTATTGAAATATTCTTTTTTATAATGGATCTTAGGGTTTATTTCATTTTTCACTTCGGACTCATTCTTTTCCTCCAAGTAATGCCTTGAACTATGGCAAATAAGTGAAGCCATCCATACACCCACCACACACCATACCCTGCCACCGAATGTGTTAACTCCTCAGATCCTAGTTTTAGTGCTAATGATGCTAACAGGTTTGTTCACTTCACTGGGTAAAGAGAAGTGTTCTTCATGAAATAAATCAAGACCTGCTGTTACATATTGTTTGTGATAAAAATGCAAATCTTTATCACTTATATGGAATGAATGCAAATGTAAAAATAATTAGAAAATAAGTTCAAGCCAGGCATGGTGGCACATGCCTATAATCCCAGCACTTGGGAGGCTGAGGCAGAAGGATCATTGCTAGTTTGAGGCCAGCCTGGGCTAAAAGTGAGCTCAAAGCCAACCTGAACTGCACAACTGCACAGAGAAGACCCTCTCTCAACAAAACAAAAAAAGAAAATAAGTTCAAATGTGAGACATCGTGTACCAGTAAATACACTTTAACTTTATGCTATCTCAGTCCTTAACAATATATAAAGCAATGCATCTAGAAGGCACAGGATTACATGAAATACAAACTTTATTTGCAGAGATGACCTTATTTATTCTCCACCATCCCAAGAAACTTTATGGTAAAACTAAAACCAGACATTTTCATTAAAACTTCAAGTCAACATCTGGCTACATCCTTCAACTCCGTGTACTACCATATTGGAGGAAATAAATATGATTATACATTCATATTTCATGTGTTTAGTTCTTTCCCAGGCTTATTTCAATTTTTTCACTGCAAAGTGCTGTGTTTGGGTACATGGACTCATATTTGTGTATCTAATGATTTGTAACATGCAAAGAGTACACTGAGTGGTGAAAAATGTTACAATCAGGGTAAAAGACCTTAAAGAACCAAACCAAAACAAAGACATTTCAAACAACTCTCCCGACTGCAACTGTATTAGGGGCCAGTTAATACTTAGTTCCATTCCTTAGGATTTGAGGAGAAATCATGCTCTTTCTGAGTAATAAGGCATGCTGCCTCACTCTCTCTGATGGAATACAGCACTCAGACGCCTGTCTGACTGTATGCCGGGGATGCTCTAGCAGCGAGCAACTCACCAGAACATTTATCACTGAAAATAAAATGTGTGAAATTACCAGATAGGATCTGATGGATGTTTCCTAAGCAGAAAATGTGAAATACTTTCATAATTGGATATCCCAGTGAACACAGTGTCATTTATACGATCAAAAGTTTTCTATTTGAGAAAAATATATTGCAATATACCATCACAAATATGTTCAGTAATAAGGAATTTTACATGATTTGCAACAATGTAAGTACTGTAGAGCTAATTTTACTACTTT
This sequence comes from Chinchilla lanigera, assembly GCF_000276665.1. Taxonomy (NCBI): domain Eukaryota; kingdom Metazoa; phylum Chordata; class Mammalia; order Rodentia; family Chinchillidae; genus Chinchilla; species Chinchilla lanigera. The sequence continues at coordinate 18,968,304 of NW_004955413.1, forward strand.
GCTAAATTTATTTGATTTTTCTAGAACAAAGCACTGTAAGGTGCTAACATATAATTTTTTTTTAGGTTACTGGTATATTTTTGATATACATAATGATCATATTCAACATAGGGGAATTGTACCTGTGCATGATATATTTTGATTCCTCTTTTTTCCCAATCTCATCTCTTCCCTTCAGCTCCTCTTCCCCTCCCTATGTACAAAGCTTTGTTTCCATTTTCCCCTTTTTAAATCATTTACCCTTATTTAAATAAAGATGAATTATTCAATACCATGGGTATTTTATTAAATCTATGGATTGCTTCCTTGATTAGAAATAATTTTGAAGTCATCAAAATTGTGATGGTTGTAATTTTATGTAGATGTTTTACTAGAGGAAAAGAGAATACAGACTCAGGACATAAATGCTTCCCATTCACCTGCCCTTTACCAAAGGTATTTCGGTAATTGTTAATGTTAATACTTATTTTCCTCAGCTTACTGCGTTATGTGATTTATACAGTTTTGTTTTTTATTTATTGAAACTCACAAACAACCTAAAACCTAGACACTTGCATTATCTCCAAGTTACAGATAATTGAAATTGGGACGTATTTCAAGTTGGGTAGATAGCATGTTGGAGAACTGGGGCTCATATCCAGGCATCTGATGTATGTTCAAGGCTTATAACCATTGTGATTCCTGCTGTCCTTTGTTTACAGAAACAAAGACTATAATACTTACACTTTTACTTATTAAAATGAATTTTAATCCTAATTCAAACAAACTAAAAATTAGTGCATAAAATTAGAATGCAAAATCGATACATATAAAATGTGATACAAAAGCAATAAGAAATAGAGTTAGGTCTAATTACAATAAATGTAAGTGCACCAAGCTCATAAATGGAAAAGCACAGACAATTACATTGAAAATTTAAGACAATCCATTGTGTTAAGAAGAGATATATTTAAATCAGAATGACAAAGAAAGGTGGAAAAGGACGACAAAGAAGTATCAGGCAAATATTAACCAAAGACATGATAAACAAAAAGAGCCTGTGGTACTATGTTAGTATCGATGAAATAGACTTTAATACAAAAAACGTAACTGTAGAGAAAGAACTTTTAGAAGTAACACTAAAAGCTTAAGTTAAATGAGAACATAAAATAATTGTGAAGTTTCATGCATCTAGTAAATTTATGAAATAAAGATTGAGAAAATTACAAGGAGAAGTTAGGAAACCTCCACTGTTCTGGGAGATTTTAGCACAACTTTCTTATCTAGTAATGGCTCATTGAGACAAAATAAAAACAAACAAAAAACCCAGATATTAGCGATTTAGACAACACACCTTGCAAGTTTAACCTAATGGGTATGTATAGAACTCTGCATCAGAGAATTTCCATGATACATATACATTTTTTCAAAGCACACAGATCATATATCACAATTATGTACACACTAGGCCATAAAGCAAGAATGAATAGATTTCAGAGACTTGGTATTATGCATAAATATGATTTTAAAATATTTGGTATTTAGATGCAGAAGAAAATGGTAGTCTTTAAAAAGGGACTTCAAAAATAACAATTTCAATCTTTGAACGAGTGATTTTGTCTTTAACTTCAAGTCTATGATGTACATTTTAGAATAATTTGAAATATTTACCTGGGAATTGATTTGAAATTTCTGTTAAAAACACAATTTGAGTACGGAAATCTGATCCTTATTTTTTCAATGTGCTTTGCCATTGACAAGTGGGATCATTAAAATCTCTGTATCTTAATTAATGTGTGGGTGGTTGGCAGGAATAACAGGCTACTTAACAGTGGTTAGCAATTCAAAACCTGTACATTTTGCAGACTGCACTATTGGGGAAAACAACCATGAAGAAAAAACTGAAAGCCACTCTGTTTTGTGGAAAATAGAAAACACACATAAAACGCAAAACATTCAAGCACATATTTTATATTCCTTATACCCAATCTCCTTCTCTAAAACAAGAAAGACGAGGGCCTGGTATATAGCTCAGTGGCACAGCTTCTGCCTGGCAAGTGCAAAATCTTAAGTTTGATTCCCGATCCCAAAGCAAAACAAAACAAACAAACAAGCAAAAAACAACAACCACCAAAAAAATGACTAAATCATTTCCTATGTTTAAAATACATGTTGATGTAGGAAGATATTTTGGGAAAATTTCAAGAAAAATCTCACAATTGAAATTCATGCCATATTAACAGTAAATAACATGAAACCATCTAATCTGATAGAATAAAGTCATTATCCATTTGAATACAGATTTTGAAAACATTAAAACCTTAAAATTTTGCACTAAATCTCATTCTTGACCTGCTCGTTATCAAGACATTTTTCAGAGGTCAAATATAAATAGTAATGGCAAATGTTATAATTGAATATTTTGATATTATCAAAAAGTATTTGTATCTGTGAAATAGTTCATAGTGACTAATTTTCAACAATTATTTTGGTAGCATTTACACACATTTATAAAGGCAATAAACTTTCCAATGTGATGTGCAAGTAATTAAGAAAACTAAGCCATAATGGTGCAAATTTCAGTGTTAAATGTATTTCTAATTATAGAAGAAGGAGATGAATAATTAAGAGTTTTCAGGCTTTGAGTTATTCTGTCTTGTGTTTGACTGTCCATACTGCCAGTGGAATTATTCTTCCATACATTTCATTCTGTTTTTGTTTAAATGAAATAAAGTAGGAAAGAAATTCACCAGAATCCCACCCCAAAGAAACCTTCTGTAAGAATTTCCACTAATATGTTTAAGACTGTTATCGTAGTTCAGAAGTGATCTGAGAAAATGTCAGAGTATCACTCTTAGAGGACCATTCATCTTTTGAAACTACTGTTTGTCATCTATTAGTTTTAAACACAATTAATATTCTTCTCATACAGCCACCACTTCTGAAGGTCACATGTGTTTTTCAACACCACACATGTAGTTAGCAAAACCTGATCCTCATCATAGGGAGATTTTAGTCTATAAATGGTTCAACTAAACGCTAAAACAGGCGAAAAAAAAATCAGTATTCCGCTGTGTGCATTTATCAGTGATAGAAAGCTTAATATTTCAAAATGCAAGGAAAAATACTATTTCAATGTTATTAGCAACTGGTTTTACCTTGACATTTTCTATGTATTTGCTGACAGTTTTCTTATTAAATCTTTCTCCGCACCAGAACAAACACCCCTTTGGTTGGTAAGTTCTTTTCACCACAGAATTTTGAGTAGTGGCATAAAATAATTTTCAGACCAGCATATAGAGTTAAAAATACTAAAGTTAACAAAGGATGTCAAAAAAGGTGAAAGAAGGGTCTAAGCATGGAAGAAAAGACAGAGACAGAGATGGCAAGAGACTAAAAACATGACTGCAAGTGTAAGTAGTGTAGACAAAAAGGAAAAACATAAAGAAAATGCATTTCAGCATCTTCCTAATTTCAGTATTATACTAAATGTATAATCAAGATTTCCAGGTTCATCTCTTTTAACTAGAAATGCGCTCTACTCTGAGTTCCATTTCTAAGCCACTATAGGTATTAAACAGCAATTTACATGTGATTTGCATTTTTTTTGTACTTGTGGTTTTGGTAAGTCTTCCAAACCTAATGACTGTTCCTTTGGCCAGCAACATAAATGCTATAATCACACAATTATTGTGCTGGGAACAGTTTAATTCAGCATTTTGTTCTCAACCACAGAACAATTACTCAACAATTTCGGTTAACCAGACTAGCTAGCTGCCTGGAGAGAAAGAGGAATATTCACAAGATCTATTGTCTTACACAAAGGCAGCTACTAGATCTGTTGGAACTTCCTGGGATTGCCCTGTTCATCTGTCTCTTCAGGATCTTTCACATTATCTCTCCTAATGAAAATGAAAAACTGTAGGTCTTTCTTTAAGGACTTGCTATTTGTCCAATTCTTTTAATTATATACATTTGCATATTTTTAAAAGAACATGAGATTGTGATTGTGTCTGGAAATGTAAGCCTACATACAAATGTGCTTTAAAAACATTTAAAATAATGATGGCTGACACAAAGAACTGCAAATTCAGAAGTGTAAGTTCGAAAGTCTTCCTTACAGGTGTCCTATGGTGCTCAAAGTGACGGCAAAGCCTTCAGAACTGTGGGTCTTCTATGTATCATTTAAACTACACAACTTCTAACAGTGAAACTCAACAGATACCTGCTTTCATTCTACATTCATAATTTTTAAAATAGAAATTATGGTGATTAACATAACCATGCCTGTTGAAGTTCTTTCTGTATTATTATTTAAATACAAATTTTAATGTATTACAACAAAAAAGTACAAGGCTGAACCAATTGCTATTACAATATTTAGAGACATAGTTTCAAATAATTCATGTACCTGTGTAAAAATATATGCATGTTGAAATTATCATCTTCCTTAACTATAGCTCATAAGTGCAGACAACTTTTTGACTAGCACTGTTTCATATTTCATAAGTTAGGACGGTAATGAGAAACAAAGTAGTTATAAAACAGTGAATGAGCCTGTGAACAGTCAAGGGTAGTAGTGGGTAAAAACAGGAAACCCTAAAATGAAGAGACCTCCTTTCCTCTCCCTCTGCTCTTTATCCTCATCTCTTTCCTTTGTTTGCATCTGTTCTGTTTCCTCCGTCTGTTCTACTTTTAAAGAGTAGGCAGGGACAAGAGTAGAGAAATCCCAACATAGTGAATAGCAAAAGTAGTTTTTCCATTTAAAGATATCCTAGAAACTGGAAAACAGCTCAAACAGAAAGACAACCTCTTAATCAAGAAATGAGGACAGAACAGATCTTGAGAATCCTGGCAACTTAAAATTTTAACTGTGCCTATCCATAGATTTAATAAATGCATATAATGTAGTGAGATATATTCACCACAGCATTGCTATGCAAAGATCACTCAATTTCTGAAGTGTATTAGGTATAACAACAGCTTTAAACGCACTGGTTTCTAATAATTTTTGAGCTCCGAAAGTCTTTTCTTCCCAAACAAAAAATCTAATGTAAGAGAACAGTGATTATAAAAGCATGGCACGGGAGTATCAGGTTCACCCACCAAGATCAGACCCTCTCTCTCAGTACTGCAGTTCAATCTCAGCTGCCTCTTGGACCCCAAGAGATCCTGTCAAAACAATGTGAATCTACTGATTGGCACTTGACTCAATTCTTATTATTCAATACCAAAATGTGATGATAGAGTTGATATAGTTAAAAATATTATGCATAATACAATCATGCACTTAATTACTATAGTGTCACCCAGACTATAAGTTATAATAATACACAAGCTTATTCCAAATTAAGAGTATTTACATCTTCTAAGTAAAAATCAAGCACAATAATGTTCCACACAATTCTCACAGAATCAATTTCTTTTAAAGCATGAAATTCATTTCCCACATAGCATAAGTCCCCGATAGGATTTCTAATTCTTCAATCCAGGTATTTAAGTGAGCTATAATTAGAGAGTGAACATTTGCAGAATAGAGTATAGTCTATAAAAAGAGGATGCCAAAATAGTATGATGATTTTTTTGAATGAAAATAACTCAACTTAGTGCAAATTTTATGCTACAAAATGAGCCAGATATTAAATTCAGAATGAAAAAAATTGGCTATGTCCTTGCCACTTCCTGGTTAATTTGGCTGAGGGCCAATTTTCCAGTATTATGACCATCCTGTAGCCCCAGTAAGTGTTTTATTTATTTATTTTTGTATTGCATAAAATATGAGCTTAAGAACGGAAAATGTGAAATGGATGACATATTTTAGAACAGCTTCTCCCAGAATACAAAAATATTCCCCAACTCAAAACTGAAACAAATAGTAGAACTACCAGGCAATGCCAATTGGCGACTCTCTAATGCCATTCAAACTTCGCAAATACTGGGCTCTCAAACGGATTTTAATTATTCAAAAGAAAACTAGGAAATGGTTCAACTATCAATTGCTTTCACAGAAATACAAATTCTGTTTTAAGAGAAACACATGACATATCTTTTCCTTATCCTATAACATTGCAGAAATTACCTGGTCAGTTGTTTCTTTGAGATGAGCAATGGGAGAAAAGAGTTGCTCTTCTATAGTCACCAAGATTGTAATATTCTGCTCCAAAGTTATACTTATTGACATATAGAGTGGAAAATACACACACACACACACACACACACACACATTTGCTATTGAAATCTGGAGGAAACAACAGCACTAAAAACATAGTGTCTAAGCTTTTTGCTAGAACAAACCCCTGGGACAATTAAAAATTGGTTTCTGTTGACAAGGAGGTGGTCTCTGATACCTTGTGGCCACCAAGTAACACAAGGACAATTGTAAATCAGTTTGATACTGAAGATTTAGTTTACTGTCAGTTATTGGACATGAGCAAAGAGATTATCTCGTACTGAGATTCAGGGAAACAGTTTTATGACATCTAAATATTTTCATATCTATTATAAATATGCATTAGTCAGAGTAATACCACTTAACCTCAAAAAACTGTCTGAAACTACATGTGTGGTCATCAAGAATACAACTGGTATTTTCAAGGCAGAATTTTGTGAACATAAGGCAAAATTATTTAAAATCAAAATTACTGGAGCTCCTGACCTGCATACTGACACTGAAAAACATTTGGAAGTTTGTGTATGTGTGTGTAGCATATTACAAACAATTTAAATATATAAATATAAATATAAATACATAAAAACACATACACACACAGGGACAGATACAATATTATACTTGGTTGTCATGGAAATGACAGCACCACTGTACTGTTTTAAACCAACTGATCCTTAAAGGAAGACAGTATTTTCAATGACTTAGGAACCCAACAAAACTTTCAATAAACAAGGAATTCATAGAATTTTAAATTTATCCAGACCCTTAAATTATAAATTAGAGCCTGCATATTCAGAGCCTATTTTGTAACATGAGTCACTCATTCACAGAAGCCATGGGTCCTACAGCTGGCTTACGGTAACACTCTAAATTAGTAGGCAACAATAGAGAGCTTTATATGATTGCAATGTTCCATATCCAGTAAAACTGCTGAACCACATAGAATAATGGTTTAGTCTCTAATAATTCAGAAAGAACGACTTACAGCTGTACACTACACGTGACCATCTCTACAATGGCTAAAATGAAACGCTGGGGACGATTTCCTCGGGTTAGTGCCAGTCCACTTTTTTTTATATTAACAAAAAGAGTTTTGTTTTGTTCTTCAGTCAGCACACCACTGATCACTTTTCACATATTACCCTCTGCCCTAGAATACTCTAGACAATGATATTGTTTCCATCTGTTCTTTCTGTTAAATCACGATAATCCTTTAAGAACAGCTGGACCTTTGGTTCCCCCTCATGAACTCTGTAGATCTCCTTGCCTACCATTCTGGTGATGCTGTACATGCATCTTGCTTGCTAATAAATGCCTTTATGTTTGTCTTGAGGGCTGTGAAGTAGTATGGACTGACATCACCAGTTCAACAATGCAATAATATAGTTCTCTTCTCAATGATAATGTGATAGTAAGTCACCTTTCATACAGAGCTGCACTTAGAAAATTATTTTTTAGACATATGACAACATTAATGACAAGTTTCCAGCTACACTGTGTCATTAAATAATCAGAAAAGTAACATATCCAGTTAATCAAATGGTTTTGATACACTCTCACTATTGGAAACATTGCAAGTCATACATTTTACTTAAGCAGTCTCAGCGAGCAAAACAGCAACCTACTCTTCTGGTGTAAAACAATTTCCTGAGATTCATGACCATGTAATAATATAATAAATTTTAAACTGCAGAATGACAGTGGCTACAGAGTTATATGAATGGACTCTAAGAGACGTAAGCACTTCCTCAGACTTCACTTATATTTTGTAACTGTCTTTGTCCATTATTTATTTTCTAGTAGTTTAGCAAGTTATCAGAGATCCTCTGCCAAATAATATCCAGGTGAGTGGCATCAGCTAGACCCCCACCTTGCCATTTTTGTAGGAATAATTATACCATTAACTAGGAGGGCACATCACAATATACCCACAATAATGTAAATTCAGGTTGAGTACCATTTATTTGAAATGGTCATGACAAGAATGCTTTGAAGTTTGAATTCTTTCAGATTTTGGATTTTCTGTATACACACACAGAGGTTATATTGGGGATGGGACTCCTGTCTAAACAAAGGTTATTTGGGGCTATGTCTTTACAATATTTTAAATGATTCAAAACATGACACAAAGTTTTGTGTTATGGCATTTTCCACTTACGATGTGGTATGTCAGCTCACAAAGTTTTTTAACTGGACAGCATTTTAAATTCTGAATTTTCACATTAGAAATTTTCAACCTGTATCCTGTATATGTATTAGACCATAAGACTGATGAAGGCAGGGTCTGTGCCATTCTCGTTTAAAATTTTACCTTTTCCATCTCAAGGAGCATGGGAAAGAGCAGATGTACAGTAAATACTTGTTGAATGTTTAGCTAGACATAAAAAATAGGAGACTGTATAAAACTTTTTTCATTTTCTTCTCCTATTTTAAGCATCTCTTGCAGAAAATTATCTGAATGAAAGGTCTTATGATTTTGTTTGGACTTGTTTTTTCTTCTGTGGATGCTGTAACACTGCAAGAGGTTTTTCATTACAAAAAAAAAAAGTGAGTTTAGGATATAATGTGGAATGATACAGCTCTAAATATCATAATCTTGATGTTGAAATCCTAAAACATCAAAATCTTATCTCCAATTTATAAAGTCTCAAACCATGAAAGTTCAAAGTACTGGCTATAATTCTAGAAAAAGAATTTTACATTATTCTTTAAAACACATCTATTTACATTTTTAATGGGGATTTGAGAAATCTGTAAAAATGTAACAAAATGCTTCATAGGCCACTTCACACAATTCAATAGTTAATAATAATGTACACATCTTTGTAAGCATAAACACGTAAGTAGACTAGTGAGAATCACACAGACACACAGTTATGAGCAGATTAAACATTTTCATAAAGAAGTAACTAAAAAAGTAAAATGTATAAAGACACACAGTTGGCTGTGTGTGTGCCTGGCTTGTTACCTGCACCCTCTGTGATGCTCAGCCCAGGTCTCTTGGAGATGATCAAAACCTGGGGTAAGTCATACCCACATTGACAGTCACACAAAGAGCCAAAGTCTTCACAAATTTTACCTTTCACAAGTACAAGTGTACAAAAGGACTATCTTCCCATTTACTGAGGAGGTTTTAATGTTTTTATATGCATACAAAGAAATGCCTGCAAAGAAAGTCAACATTGTGACAGCATACTTTGGTAGAGTCAAATATGCAAAAAATGCAGAAGTCTCTAAAAGTATTTACACCAATTTACACCTCCTGCACTGAAACTGATGCAAACGTGAAACACACAGCAGGGGCTTCCCCAATTTCAGCATTTGAAATTTTACTCTTCCTTGGGTGTGATTTTCAGGATTGTAGACTTTTGGAACCTTGGTCTTTTGAGATTTTGAAACTGGTGAGAATGGCATGAGGGCGTACAGCACTTGATACTGTGCCTTTTTGGGTTATAATACACAGCACTGAAACGCAAATCTCTCCACTTACAACAGTACCCTAATTGTGGACTAGGCAGCAATAATTCCTCAATCTGTTAAGTGGCCTTGACGTAAATCTTTCCTGTCTTACCTTTGCCTACTTTGTTGCCCCACTTTTGTGCTTTACTAACATCTAAAGACCCACAGTTGACATGTATATTAGTTTGCCACTATATGAATGGCTTTCTCATTTAACTAACGCATTCCTACTTATCTTGTAGCATTCAGCTTGGGCTCACTTACACCAGTAAAACTTCCTCAGCTCCTGAACTCGGATTTTTACCTTCCTCCCTCACATCCTGGAGGGCGGATGGGGGCGCACTCCCAGTTACACACACCACAGTGAAAGGCAAATACTCTTTTCCTTCTCTGTCTTCTAGTCGGACCACATATCTGAAGGGCATAGTTTAACATGCAGAAGAACAAATGGAGAGTTGCAAAAAGTTTTAAGCATGGTAGACACTCTTCCTTTTAGAAAGACCAAATTAGGAACAATGAAGGAAAATGTGGTGGGGCAGCCAAGCCAAAGACATCATCTGGAAGAGTGTTACAATGACTAAGTGGGCACGAAACCAGGCAGAAGCAATGAGTGCAGCCGATTCCTGCCTTCGAGGATACATTATTATTTTCTGCTTTTAGCCTGTCACAGTTCTAGGCTCCAAATTGCTAAGTACAATATAATTTTTTCTTGAAATTTCAACTAGTTTTAGTGAAGACTATATTATTTCACAGAACAAAGTAGTCTGTCTTTTCCGTTGTCTGAAAGAGTATATTATTAGAATGATCTATTCCCTGAATATTTAGTAGAACCATCTGTAAAACTGTCCAGACTTTGTGGCAAGGTTTTAAACCACTCTGCCAATTTATTCAATGGTTATCAAGACTAGCATTTAAGCCTCATTGCTTAAATGAACAGTTTCTAGAAATCCATTTTTTCTAATAATTTATCAAAATTATTAGCACAGGGTAATTTGAAGTTGTTATCTTTTAAATCCTGTGTACAACTGAATTTATTCTTTGTATTACTTATTGGTATCTTCATTTTTATTAACGATAAACCTAAGATGTTTCTAGTTCATATGAAAAAACACTGGCTCTAATAAGCTTCTGTATTATATATATATATATATATATATATATACATACACATATGTATATATTTTCAGTTCATTAGTTTTTCTAGTGCCTGTAACTGATTAATTTTATTTCTTATATATAAGAATGAAATTTATATTAAACAAGCAGTACTATTTTATGTGTATGCCAAAGTTTTAGATACTAGAGTTATTACCAATAAGCTCAAATTTCTTTTAATTTCCCTTTAACAAATTCCCTGGTCCCTAAAATTCATTCTTTATGGATTATTTAAATGACTGTCTATATTTTCCAAATATTCGAAATTTCTGTTTATATTTTGATTGATTTCAGAATAAATTGTATTATCAGCCAACACTATGAATCCTTCTCTCTACAATAACTGATAAGACATGATTTATGGCATAATATGTTACCACTTTAAAATATACAGTGTGTTTGAGAAGAACATTTTTCCTTTAAATGTTGGAGGCAGAAACTGAAATTTTCTATTCAATCAAGCTTTCCAATATTTTTTCAAATTTTCTAAATATTCAAATAATATTGTATCTAATTCCATCCAATGACTGAGTAGTACAGCAGCAACTTCACAATGTTGCTTTGTTTTAGTTTTTTTCTCCCTGCCATTTTCAGTTTTACCTTACATAACCTTTTACCTGAGAATACTGTGCTAGTTGCATTCAGGTTTAAAATGGTGATACCTTTTACTAAAGTAAGCCTTTTATCATTATGCAGTGTCCCTCTTTATCCCTAGTAATGCTTTTGGCTTAAAGGTTTATTTTTTCAGGTACTGATACACTTTGTTACCTGACTTTAGATTGATGTGCGCCTATTATATCTTTTAATTATTCTTTGACCTTCAAATTTTCTATTTCATTGTGCTTACACATATTTTATGTTTATCTCAATAACACCAGAGGCAATTTTCTTTTCAATAAAATAGTTTCAAGCTATAAATACTTACATATTTCAAACGTTTTAACTAACTTTGTGATTTGATCTTTACCTGCTTTTTAAATGGTTTTTATCAATAAATATATACTATAATTTATCCACTCATTTGTTTGATGACTGATTTATTTCATGTTTGAGAATATTATGATTAAACTTCTGTGAATACTCATGTATGTATTTTCTTGTATACACGTAATTTCATTTTTCTTGGGAAAAAATAGCAGTGGGATTGTTGATTATATGATAAATATATGTGAAACTTAACAGAAAACTGTCAAAATGATTTTCAAAGTCAATGTGCCGGGGCTGGGGATTTAGCTCAGCGGCAAAGCGCCTGCTTGGCAAGCACAAGGTCGTGAGTTCGGTTCCCGGTACCAGAGAAAAACCAAAAAAAATCAAAGTCAATGTGCCATTTTGGATTCCCATGAGCAATATTTTAAGAATTTTGGTTGTGTCACAATCTTTCTATCTGCAGTATGGTCATTCTTATGCATGTTTGGTGCCTAAGTATAGTTTTATATTTTTATCTCTCTAATCAATTATGGTAACCATATTTTTCATATGTTTGTTTGCCATTTCTTACCTCTTCTTTGGATAAAATTCTGTTCAATTCTTTTGGCCATTTTCATTGAGTTACTTCTCTTGATTTTTGAATATAAAATCTTGGAATCTTTCTGACTACAAGTGTTTTCTCAAATATATGTTTTGCAAATATCTTCTGTTAGTCTGTGGCTTGCTTTTCCATTTTCTTTTTAGTGTTAAAAATCAATTTTCACACTGATGAAGCCAAATTTATTGTCTTTTTTTCCCTTTCTTTGGAGGATGATGTTTGTTTTGTTTTTGGAGACAGGGTCTTCCTATGTACACCAAGCTGGCTTTGAACTTACTGTGTAGCCTAGACTGGCCCTGAACTCATGATCTTCCCACGTGAGCCTCCCAAGTGCTGAGATTATAAGCATACATTACCATTCTCTTTTATTTAATATTGTTGATCTAACACAGGTCAAAAATTTCTCCTATATTTTTCTAGATAGCTTATGTTTTATCTTATACTAATGTATATATAGTTATTTTATATATTGGAGTCAAGTTTGCTGTATGGTGTAAGAAAGATAGTTGTAATTTCTTTGTCTATATGTGGATATTCAAATACTGTCCTTATGCCATTTGTTAAAAATATTATGTTTTCACACTGACCTGAGTGAACACTTCTACAAAAAATTAAATGAACAAAGATTTGCAGGTGATATTCCTGGGTCCTCTTTTTTGTTCCATTTATCTATAAATGCACTGTGCCAAACCAACATTTTATTTGGTAGAATAGCTTGAAAATAAACTAGAGTAAAAAAGTGATAAACCTTCAAATTTGTTCACTTTATTAAAAATGCTTTAAGTTTCTGTACAAAACTTTAGTTAATTTCTACAAACACATGATTCAAGGGATACTGAATCTACCAATACATTTGTGAAGTAACATTTAAAACAATGGAGTTTTCCAATTCACGAATGTGGCTGTTAGGGCTTCCATTTATAGTGTCTGCCAAAGGCCTAACATGTTTAAAAGCCTGGTCTCCAGCCTGCGGTATTGTTGGGATGTGGTGAAACCTTTAAGACATGGGTACCTGGTGAAAAATGTTAAGTCAATTTGGGTGTGCTCTTGAAGGGGATACTGGGGCCCTGGCCCCCTACCTCTTTCTGTCTTTTCTTCCTGGTAGTCTTGAAGTAAACAGCCTCCTCACCATGGGATCCTATCACTATGATGCAAAGTAACATGACTAAACACCATGAACTGAAACTGCTAAAACTGTGAGCCATAGTAGACCTTTCCTCCTTTAAATTCTTTACCTCGGGTGTTTGTCACAGCAATGGAAAACTGACAACACAGTGGCATATCTTTCTATTTCTTCAGTTTTCTTTAAATATCATCAGCAAAAGTTTTGTCAAATTTAACTTGGTTTCTCATACTGGGTCGCAGATTTCCATACCAAACTTTTCTAATGAAAATATGTTCTTTAGCATAATGGCAGCCAGCTATGCCTCTTGATAGCTACACTGGAGGAATACAGGAACCAATCTTGTGTTCACCCACTTGATATGAAAAAAAAAAAAAAAAACAGGGAGGTGTATTTACATGTGTCAAATTGTAACCAGGCTGAGTTTTACTCACACTATGCACCGTGTTACATTTTTGTGTATTAAAAATTTTTTATTAAATATTTACCTTTGATTTTTGTTATAGAATTAGCCCAATTCAGTACAATATCACATTAAGATTTGCTCTTACAACTTGGAGAGGAGGCTGCAAGTGAGGCATCCCTTCACTTGGCTTCAGATGATGTCTTGCATCATGTAAACTGAAGATGTTCTCAAGATATGACAGAAGCACAGAATGAAGACATTGATTCAGATGAGAAAGAAAACAGTAACATAAAGAAACATTTGACTAGTCTACAAAAACATTTGACTGCTACAAAATGGTCATGTATAGCTGAAAAATCCAACATTAGAACTAAGTCAGAAAATGTTATTAGGTTCTTGCAGTGTTGGACAGAGTGTGATCACTATAATTCAACTGTTGGAAATTGTTTGTAACAGACAATATGCTACAAGATGTTTTGAAACACACTAATAATGTAGTACAAATAAAATATCCTATATGTATCAATAGTAATACTAAAAATATGCTTATATAATAGGAAGCTGACAAGTGTGGCCCACCGAACAGGACAGAAAAGCTAAGCCCACATGCTATCAGTGTAATCTAGATTTGTGTATGGAACATGCTATTCTCATGTGTGAAGATAGCTTTAGGTCTTCACACGAGAACTTAACCTTCTTTTTTTTTTCCCGGTACTGGGAATCAAACTCATGACCTTGCACTTGCCAGGCAAGCGCTGTGCTGCTGAGCTAAATCCCCAGCCCAGAGAACCTAATGTTGAAGGAAAGATTTTTTCCGTAGTAGAGTTTTGTTTGTATATTCATTGTAGTTCACTGAGGAATTTATTTCTGCTATTAGTTTTTAGATCTTGTAAGCAGGTAAACAGTTGATGGTAAAAATGTTGATTTTTATTCTAAACTCTCATTACATATTAAAAATTTAATATTTTATTTTATTGACATTTTCCTGTTAAGTACATATTGTTTAATATAATAAAACATATCACTGAAATGAATAATTCACCAATAGAAATATTTCTAAAAAATATATATGGGTATTACACATTCGCTGTAATGTGCCTTTCAAAAAATTTCCTGTGATGCCACTTCTTATCTATGTCATGACTGTGTGTCTCAGCAAATTTATCCTTAAATGTTTCACATTTTTCATGAAGTTTTAAATACTCTGTAACTTTTCAATTTCTAATTGTTTCTAATATACAGAAATTTTATTTTGTATGATGAGTTTATATCTTGTTTCCCTGCAACATTAACTAGTAGAGTTTTAGCAGCCTTCCTAGGATTTCCCTCAGAGGTTATAATATTAATTGTGAATAAATGTATTTTAATTTTTTCTCCTTTCCAATCTGTACGCCTTTTAATTTTTATTGATTTACTGCACTCCAAGAAAGGACCTCCAATATAATAGCAAATGAAAATTTTAAGAAGGCAATTTATGGGGAGATGTACAATATTTCAACATGAAACCTGAGGATTGTTATAATTGCCTTTGTTAGATGGAGAAAATTTCCTTTTATTCCTCGATTGCTCAGATGTAGTCATCATGAGGTGTTGAATTTTGTTAAATGCTTTTTCTTCACTTACTAAAATAATTATTGTACTATTAATGTAGTATAAGATGTTTTATCAATCTGGTAAATTGCCTTAATTTATTGGTTTATATTTTCATTTTTCTTAATTCAAAATATTTCCTCATTTTCTTTGCGGCTGCTTCTTTGATCCATGAATGACTTAGAAGTTTAGTTTTCATATAAACTGGGATGATTCAGATGACTAATTTCTAATTTAATCCCATCGTTACCAGTAGGCCACACTGATGTGGCCTGTAATATGATCTTCGTCATAAATTTTCTATGTGCAATTTAAATTAGTAATTGTTCTGCTTTTGACTGTAGTGTTCTATACATGTCAATAAAGATTCAATAGTATATAGTGTCAACTAATGTAACCTATTTTCCAAGTTTTTCTTAAATTAGTTATAATTATTCAAATATCCAAGTGTAATTATGAATTTGTTTTTAACCCTTTTAATTCTACTGGTTTTTATTTCATGTCATCTAAGCTCTGTAGCTAGACATTTAGTATCTTAAGGCCCTTTTGTTTTGTTTTGTTTTGGTTTCGGTTTTTTTCCAGTACCGGGAATCAAACTCAAGACCTCGCTCGCGCTTGCCAGACAGGTGCTGTGCCGCTGAGCTAAATCCCCAGCCCTTCAGGCCCTCTTGATGAGCTAATTATTTTCATTTTGCAATGACTTCTGATATCTCTGCTCATGTTCTTTCCTTTGAAATCTATTTTGATACTAGTAAAGCTATTTCAGCTGTCTTCTGACTAGGTTGACTTGGTATATTTTTTCTAATCAGTTGCTTTAAACTATCTGTGTCTTCATATTTAAAGCAATTTTCTAGAGATAATATGCTAGCTAGGTAGGAGGTAAGCGTTGGTTTTAAATGTTTTAATAACCTGGTAATCTAACAGTCTGTGTATTTTGCTATTTTTCGTGGGGTTTTTTTGTTTTGTTTTGTTTTGTTTTGTTTCTGGTACCGGGAATTGAACTCACGACCTTGCACTTGCCAGGCGGGCGCTGTGCCACTGAGCTAAATCCCCAGCCCCTTATTTTTCGTTTTGAGTGTATGTTTCTCTGATCTTACTTTATGGTAATCTTGAGGGACCAAATTAGAGATTGTTTATTTTTTTCTATAAGGTCTTCAGGAGCTGAACTTGAACATTTAAAGCACTGTGATGGATTTTATTTTAAAATAGCTGACCTCCCACTCTCCAGGGGCCCCAGGAGTCTTTTGCTTCACATATCTTTGATGTCAAGCATGGCCATGTTGGCCAGCTTGGATCTGGAATGTGTCCTACAGGCTAAAGTGGTGCAGGCAGCAATGTCCGAAGGTGGGGTTTTAGAAAGGCAACTGGATCAGGAGGGCTCTGACTTCATCTCTGGATTAATCCATTAATAAAGTCATAATCTGACCACAATTACTGAGAGTTGATGTAAATCTATGAGTGAGACCAAGTCAAAAGAAGTGGGCTTTGGGGAGATGTCTTTGGGGACTACATCGTGCCCCATGCTTTACTCGGTACCTCCCTTGCGCCATAGGGTGAGCAGCTTTCTTCCGCCATGATGTTTCTGCCTTGCCAGAGGCCTGAAAGCAATGCAGCCAGCTGACCACAGCTGAGACACCTGAAACTGTGAGCCCAAAACACTTGTCCTCCTTTAAGTTCTTTTCCTCAGGTATTTTTTTCTCAGCAATGCAGCGCCCACTAATATACCATGTTATGTGCAAGAGATTATAAAACATGAGAAGAAAAGCTAAGTGTGACTTCTAAAAACAAATTTTTAAGTACCACTCGTCTTCACATTTAGAACAGTAGCAGCCATTGCCACAGGATCACAGGCTAGCTCCTCTTTCACCAGCGGCGCATCTCGGCTTGTGTGCTCTGTCACCACTCACCAGAAATCTGGGCGCTTTAACCCGTGGCATTCTGAAGGAACAGTGCTCAAAGCTCCTTCAAGCCACAAAGGTTTTCACCTGTCATCCCAGCATTCTGGGAAGCTGAGGTAGAAGAATATGCAAATTTGAGCCCAGCCTCGGCAGCGTAGTGCATAACTGAGACACTACCTCAAATAAAAAGCACACGTTGGGGTCACAGCTCAGTACAAAGTCCTAGGTTCAGTTGACAAGTCTGGCAAAACAACCAAACACAACGTTTTAATGCCTTTCTGCTCTTATGCTAACCAAAGGAAAAATCTCAAGAAATAAAAATAAGAATGAAAATATTTTAAGATGAAACTAGAACATGAACTGCTGAATTGTAAACTAATATAAAAGCTGGGCTTATCTTGTAGCCAAATAACAACAAGTTTAGCATCAGAGAACAAGTTTTGGATCTCTCATCAGGTTGTACCATTAGGCTCCTTCATGAAGCTTAGACTAAATTATGCTATGGGATCTAACACAACCACAAAAGCTAAAACTCTTTGAGATACAAATTTCATTCCTACTAAGTCTTTCGTGAGTCCGCATCAATCTAAAGTGAAGGTTCAGGCATCAGCTTTGGTCCGTAGTATGACAGTCTAGGAACAGAGAAATAGAGGGTACCTCTCTTCATGAAGTAGAGAATGGTGTAATAAACACTTAGAGAAGAATCAAGGTAAGAGAAACTATTCAAGTCAAATAAAAAAGTATGAAATTTGATTACCAAGAAAGATAAAGAATAGCTCAAATGAGTTCTTACTTAGTATACTGAGGGTACTAATGAATCATTAAATGCTTTTGAAATATTTGTATGTATAAGTCATAACTTTCCATGGAGTCTTTGAAGGTTTAAAATTGAAAATTTACTATTTTCATTGAACAATTTGTACTTCTTTTATCTGTAATTTCATTTTGAACCAAGATTTTGAAGTCTTATCAAGGGACTTGAAGTGGCCTATTTAGACTTCTCAGTTACAGTTCTTAATCACTGCAATTATGATTTTATTTTGTTTTGATTTAACTTCCCAACCACTCTGAAAGGAAACTGCGGTAAGGCTCGGTGTGTGTCAATCCCTGCGGCTCAGCAAACACATGGTTTTTTAATTTAATTCTTTTTATCACTAACAGACCTACAATAATCAAAAATCACAAAAACAGCCTTTATGAACAAAAATTGGAAAAATATCATTGGAATTTTGGGATCTCCTGAATATTTTTTTAAAATAAAAGTGTCTTGCATTTAAATTATAGCTTATTTTGTGGGAGTTTTTGTTGTTGTATTGTTTTCACAGTTTCATAACCCAGGGCCTGAAGCGTGGTCAGTGAACACTCTGCAACTAATCCACTTCCCCAGCCTTTTATTTTGAAACAGCGTCTCACTAAATGTGCTAGGCTGGCCTTGAAATCCTGCCTCAACCTCCCAAGCAGCTGGGATAACAGGCATATTCCACCATGCCTAATAAATTTTGATTTTTAAGTTAATACTGATCAAACCTCCTTCATCATCCACATAGCAAAAGATAACTCATATACTGAATTACTAAGTGAAGGTGTTAATGGTTAACTTTTATGAAGATCATTAAATTCCAGTAAAAATCTTCATGTCCCAATTTGTGTCAACATTTACAAGTATCAATTCATTAATTCTCTCAACATTAGCTATCTAGTTATCATTGGCCAACTACATTCTTGTATAATTATTTAAAATGTAAAAAGGGCAGTTTATACAGGTTTATTCCAGTGGAAACACTGACAAGAGTGGATTTCTACTGACACATTATCATCTTGCAACATCCTGTCTTGCTCTGACTGTTATTGCTACCCATAGGGATCTCCTCGGAGAGAGAAACAGAAAGGTTTCAAAATTCTCTTCCATTTCTCTTTTTATTCTGTGTGTAGACACACATCTTTTACATCTCCACACCCCAAAACACACTACAGTGTGCCAGTTCTTAAAAGTATTAGAAAATTTAGTGTATGACATTCTGCAGGCAAATGGAGAGTGTTCTAAAGTGGAATATCCTCATAGCAAATTACTGACTTAATAAAATATAGGTGATAAAGAGAAAAATTATATATCTCATGCAATATACAATTGAAAGCATAGTTCAAACATGCTGCTTTTGCTTACATTTCAAATGAATTCGTATCTCCTAATTTTCTCTTCTAAGTAGAATAATGCTCGTCTACCACTTTTTATTCAATACTGTACCTATTTTGTGATTCTTACATTTAGTGCTTATGTTGAAATATTAAATAATAGACTAATTGTATAAAACTGAATATCAGAATGTTGAATGTCTTGAAAGTTATCTTTTAAGATACAAAGTAATTTTCGTGAGAGTTTATGTGAGAGCAGATAATCCTTTCTAGTTCTCAAAGAATTTCCCCTAAAATCTTTTTCCGAAAAAGGTCAAATCCATTTTGATTTGTACTTATCAAAGTTGGATATTTAATTGAGTAGTAGTTACTAATTATATTTGGATGTGAACCAAATGAAGCTATTTGTTCATTAAAACTAGAGAAACCATATTTTACTTTGACTGAAAACAACACTTAAATATTAACTCCTGCTGATATCAATGGGACTTCTGAATAGAGTTCAAGAGCAGTCTTTGGCCCTGGCATTTATCCTAAATCTCTTGAAATGAGAAATGATAAGGAAAGAATTTCAGAGAAGATGTCAGAAAGGATGTTATACAAATGGTGACATTCCAGATTATCATTTCAGCATGTAACAATGAAATGCTAGTGGTGAAATGGACGGTGAAGACAAGGGATGCAGGCATGAGTGTGTGTGGGCGTAAACAGGCAGACACATATGTCTGTGTATGGAGTACTTAAATAGATAAAAGGACCAGATAGTTTAAATGTAAAAGAATCCACACATCTTTTCTAATCGAACAGGAAAGGTTCACAATGAGTGTAAGCTGTCAGAGTTTCTCACAGAAACCAAAGACCTTCTTATTATAATTTGCAATTGTCCATGGGTAACTGCACATTCATTTGAATTCCTGAAAGACTGATCTTGTAAAGAGAACAAGATGGGCCCATATTAAAACTTTTAATGACTTTAGCAAAAAAAGGTGGAACTTTGCAGCCAGCTGGCTCACTACCGAAAGCCAGGCTGCACAGCTTGAACTTAAAGCTATCTTAACATAATGAATAAGTGCCAATAATTAGCATATGTAGTGTGAACAGGTTTGCTGGCACAAGCAAGTGAAAAACTCCAAGGTAAAGTTATTATTAGGGAGTAATTAGCTCTGTGAAGTAAATGAGTGAAACAATAGCTGCCAGCACTGACAATATGGCTAACATCTGACTATGTGGAAGATAACATTGTAAAGTATTGCTCCCTGAGCTAGAATCTGTTAATAACCATATGTTAGTGTAATTAATGCAGAGTCTTTCTGACCTGTTGTCACATAAGAACAATACTTTCTTGGAAACATTCAAACAGGCAGTCCCACACTCTGGGTAAGAAATAATTGTGAAAGTTGCTTACAAACAACTCTTATATTTCTGCCTGTTTTTTTTATAGGAAAGAAAAATCAGGAGTGAAAAAGCTAAAGGACAGAGAATGAGATGTAAAATTATATCCTGCTGGCAATCCCAGATTCTAAGAAGTCAACTGAGGTGGAATAGATCCTTCAAGGTGACTGAAACACATGATATATTTGATCAGACTAAATTAGAGATACAGTAATGTTTATAGGAAAATTCAAAGCTATGTACCAGAGACTTCCTCTTTACTTATCACACACACACACACACACACACACACACACACACACACACTTCTAGAAGCACCTTCCCCCCAAAATCTAAACTCCCCAGAAACAAAAACCACATCTCATTCATCTTCTCATTGTCTGTGTATGTTAATAGTAGCTTGTATATAGTATTTTTAGTAAGTGTTGATTTAAAATTTAAGATTTTTGGATTCTGAATGATTCCGCTAGCACAAAGCAGATGGGAGCATAGTCAAAGGAGATTTATATAACGTAATTTCTAAAAGGAAGTGTTAGGTAATACTGCAATAGTTAGCAGGAGGGAGAACTACATGGCTTTTTCCATTAAATAATCATCATTTACCTTACCCTTCCTATTTACCTCTTCCACTTCCTCCAGTACTACCTCTTCCTCTTCTAATATTTTTGCATTTATGTAAAGGTTCTATTATTTTAAGGATGAATTCGTACTCAGTATTTCACCATATTTATCTATGAATACAAATTCATCAATGGGCTTCTTGGTATGTCCGGTGATGCCACATTTTGTTTAACTTGAATTCAATTGTGAAGGAGTTGAAAAATGGCCACTAGAATGTGCAAAATATGCAAAAATAAATTCTTTTCTCTTACACTGTCAGTTATATATAAACGTCTTCCTTAGACCTGACAAAGACGTTTACATGAAGCCATGAGGGCATGGAAAGTCCTCTGCCAATTTGTAGGATTTTACAAATAATAAAGTTCAGGCAATTTAAAATGACATCTAACAACATTGTTCCACCAGCAAGACATATTAACCCAACTGATAGGAAACTTGGATCCACATTTCCCTGTGACAGCAATGAAATAATAAAGTAATGGATGACCTATCAATTTAATGCTGGAGTATATACATATATATATGTCCACCTATGGGCACATACACAATTTATACATTTCACTGCTGGTCAAAGAAGAAAATAGAAGGAATTAATAGCACTTATTAGTTATACATATATGTAAAGAATTGATGGTGATATATAATTCACTACAGAAATTGTTATATATGAATTCCTGTAGATTTTCATAAATATGTTACTCTATCCAGTATTAGCCTAAGTAACTGTAAACATGAATGATATTTTGCCTGAACACTTCTAAGATTTGCTTAAATTTAATTTACCTTGTATATTCTACCTATGTTTTAGCTGAACTTCCCCTCTACAGCTCCTCAGGCAAAAATACTCATAAGCTAATCAACAAACCGTTCATACACTGAGAATAATGTGTGGTCCTAGTCATCAGCTCCTGTACAAAGTTTGATAACTTTCAAATTTCAACTGTATTAATCGTGATAATAACAGAAAGGTTGAAATTTAATGGAAGCTTGTTAGTAACTTTTTCACCCTTTTTAGAGGAGTAGGCTTCTTTAGCAACGTTGAATACTTCACAGACTAAAGTGGCCAAGTAAAAGAGCACTGCATGTTTGAGATCTCACACATTCATCTTCTCGCTAAACATCTGTTTAAGGCCTGTGTGATCTACCTGTCAGCACCAGTGATCCATAAAGTGTTTGAACTTCCTGTCACAAACCTCTGAGCTGGTTTGATCACAGGCTTTGTGCACACTAATCACACCCTTTATCTTTCTAATGTCGAGGGGGAAAACACACAGACACACTCACACACATACACACACATGCACAGCAAGGCTGTCTTCTCAACCTGACTGTAATTAATCTTTCTGAGGGGGGACCCGCCTGGTTGAAAAGGAAAGATCTGATGGGCTGCTGCTCTTTTTGTATAAAGGCCTTATTTTCCTACCAGGCATCTTTATACTTGGGTGGTACCCTTTACAAACCACCTTAACTGTGGCTCAGTGACAGTGAAACAACCTTCAAGATCACCTTATGAATGAACCTGTTGGTAACTTTACGTAAGAAAAGAAACCAATAAAAGGGAGTTCTACAGGAGCTCGTTTAAATGATTCTCTCTTTTAAACTCCATGAGGGAAGAAAGCAGCCAAAAAGCAAAGCGGTTTCCTTTTCATGTTCCTTGTAAGCTTCTCTTGCCACTAATAATCCCACTGCTACTTTTCTCCTGCTCAGTTGCACACAAATGTATCAAGAGCTGCAGGAGCTCCTAGCGAGGGAACATTTAACATCTTTCTCCTTTTTTTTTTAACTGTTTAAAGTAATGCTTTATGCATCTTGCCTTTTACCACTATTTGCCTTTTATTGCTTTAAGTGAGATTAATGCCATGGTTGAAATAACTTGGAATGGTACTGATATTCAAAGGTAATGGACCATTCCCAAGGGACATAATCCCTTGTGTAACCGTTTAAAAACAATTTGTAATATAATAAACAAAAAGCAAAGAGGGGGAAGAAACTGTATGAGTCAGCCATAAAAAGAGGTGGAAGAGTACAAATTACACACGTCTGATGATCTTCCCCGATTATTGGCCTTGGTATGAAATATTATGTACGTGTACACAGTACTTATAATGAAAATAAGACCTTAGTCACTAGAATACAAGTAATTATCACAAATAGGATATTTCATCAATTCTTGGATAAATTCTATCTAGTAATTCAGATAAATTCTTACGGGATTGGGTATCATGGGCTAATCTAAAAAACAAGTTAAATGTATGGTCTCATGAAGTTTATAACAAAACTTCTAGTAGTAATTAGAAGTCAAAGTCTCAAATACAGCGGAACACAATACATTTCATTTTAGGAGCTCT
Source organism: Chinchilla lanigera (assembly GCF_000276665.1). Classification (NCBI taxonomy): domain Eukaryota; kingdom Metazoa; phylum Chordata; class Mammalia; order Rodentia; family Chinchillidae; genus Chinchilla; species Chinchilla lanigera. The sequence continues at coordinate 18,992,102 of NW_004955413.1, forward strand.
CTGGCTAGGTGATGAAATGACAATGTGGAATGACAAATGACTCTAAATATATTAAGTACTGAAGAAAAATACATATAGTCAAGTAAGCTAAACTTTTAACTTTTTAACACAAAGTCAACATAAAGAGGTTCAAATAAATAGTATTTTAAACTGTTGAAACTTCTCTACTATAGCTTTAAAATATTATAAATTGAGAATTTTTACATTACATAAAGCTTTCTATTAGCATTCTATGTCAATATAAACTATTAACTTCTCCATGGATGCTTTATGTCACTCTAGATCCCCTGTTACTATAAATATATCTGCAACTTTTGTAGAAAGGGATACAGGGTATGCCTATAACAATATGCAGTCCGCAAATAATATGATTGTAAATCACACTTTAGACTGTCTATATCCATTCTTAGAATGCAAATATATATTTTAAACATTTTAATTTAACTAATCTAAAAAGTCTCTATGGTGCCCAAATGGCCAGTAATATAAACAAATTTCTTCTTTATGCAGACATGAAATGAAGAATTGAGTAACTATCTTGTGTAGGGTTACAAGGCCAGACTTAAGTTTTCTTCTATTAAATGTATAATCTAGCAATTTACACCTTCTCCTCAATCCTAATGCAATGTATATTTGCCAGAGTCATCCATAGCTGATTCAGAGATTTATTTTGCTTCTATGTTAGTGCTTTAAGTCACCCAATCTCTAACAGGTACTAGACATAAACAAAAGCCTACCATAGGACTAGACTTGTACATGGCTTCTAAATAAAATAAACTATGCAAATTCCTGTCTGTGAAGTCCCTTAGTCCTGGTCACCCTGAGTGGTCTGGATCACAGAAGCATGATTCAGACTAGATGTCCATGGGTTTAGCATTTCAGGAAGAACACCATCCCATGGAAGTTCATTCTGATACAAGGTAGGGACTTCTATCCTAAAGGGCCAGAATATACAGAAGGAAATGATTATCTATTGTTTATATTCTTATAAGTTGTGGGACTATTTCACTGGCATAGATTTGGAGCTTTGTACTTCTTTTTAAATCTAAAATTAAAAATAAAATATTTATTCATTTAAGATTATATTTTCCTTTAACCGACTGGGTAGTTTTCTTTCTTTTCTTTTAATTTTTGCTTCCTTATTTTGTCTTTTAGGTATTTCCTCCATAATTCTTCAGGAAATGACTAAAATTAATTTTCCCTTTTATAAATGTTCAACACATCTGAAATATTGGTGGCTGGAGACATTATCGATTTGATTAAAATATCACTTATTTTCAGAAAGCAAAGATTGTTTTTATCAATATTATCCTTTTATAGATGAGCAAGTGAGGACTTTGAGTTCTTTTCAACAGATGCCATTATTAAGCAATTGATAGAACGTTTCCCTTATTACTTTTCCCAAGAGACTCAACACGCATGATGTAAAAATACAAACTACCTATGTTCTCTTTTTATTTGCAAGAGATAAATAGATGACTACATAAATGTACTGTATAGCAAAGTAGAACATAGGCAATGTAGAGCTATAGAATGGTAAATATTATAGGCAATCAAACTAACTTTTTCCCTTAGGAAGATTTTAGAACTATAGATAAAGGGATATGCCAATTTAGCATCAATGAATGTGACTATATTTGACTTGCAGAAAGAAGTACTATATTAGTACCATAATAAAATTATTCCAGCAAAAGGAATCCACGTGTGTGAAAAAGAGAGGCTACATGTATGACAAGTGTGGAGAACAGGAAAAAAAGATGAAATTGGTTAGACCATCAAGGTTATTACAGGAAATAATGGAAAATAACATTAGAAAAGCAGCTAGCACCAAAAGTCTTCAATAACAGGGTAGTAACACAAAGCATTTAAGTTTGTAGTTAAAAACTCTGAAGATGTTTGAGCAGAGTGTGAACAGTAAGATGGCTTCTCGGGTAGGAGTCTGCTCTGACAGCTATGCACAAAGCTGAGGAGAGAGAGAAGCTACCAGAGTCAGACAGAATTCTTAGATAGCCGCGAGAAAGAGGAGTCGCAATGAGAAACTTAAATGGGTCCAGGAAGTGGAGAGAGGAGATCTAAAGTCTATCATGGAGGCAAAATCAACACCAACACAATGTTATAGAGAAAGGATGTGAGGTGGAAGGTACTGGGTGACAGAGAGACTGGCGATAATATCATTTATTCACTTATAAACCATGAATTGAGATGATTAGGAGTTTTTTCCACTGGACCAACAGCTGATATTTCAGTGACAGAATGTTAATATGTGAGTGTCTAATATGTTATGCTTCACACTTCATTTAAACATAAGCCATCATCATGGAAATACTTTCACAGAGTTGCAAAACTGTTGGATTGATTAAAACTAAGGACCATTTCCTCACTAGGTTCAGAACCATTTCCCACAGAGTGTGATGTTAGGATACACAAAATAGGTTTGGGTACACATCTAGAAAGCCTAATTATTAGGCCCTTTGACTTTTACAAAACAGAAAATGAAAACAGGTACCCAAAAGGAAGTAGCCTTACAGTTCATATTTACTAACAAGTATCCAAAGAAATATCAAAATTTGAATAGAGTCACTTTACTTTTACTTCAGTAAGAGTAAATACAGACAGGACTTAGAGAATAATGACATGAATTCTTATGCTATCAATTTAAACAGCATTCCCAACATAAGGATGTTTCTCCTATTGGTTTTAGATGTTGTAAGGAGTCTGACATATCTGTGGACTCCTGAGCATATCCGTAAGAACTATATAAGGTAAACAACTAAATCAGGCTAAGAAATGTTAAATCACATTAATATCAATATAGCCATGTAATAGGACTTCGGATGGAACACTGACATGGGAATTTAAATGAGTTTTGAAAATTATATTTCAAGATATGATATAATGGTATTTTTGCTAGTACTAGTGAATTGTAAATGGAACTTTTGCCCAGTCCAATATTTAACATCTTGAAGCCAAGATAGAATGTGCTAGCATTTTCCTCTTGTAATAGGACTTGTTTTTCTGAAAAGTGTTTTGGTATTGTATTTTAATGGATAATGTCACTTGCTCAAAAAATATATCTGGCTTCATTATGGGAAAAGTTACACACGCACACACACACACACACATACATATACACACACACAAACATGCATGCCCAGACAAACTCACATATGGAGGGAACGAGAACATTCTTCATTGGATTAAATAGGTAGCTTGTTACATGTGGTGTGCAATTTTGCTTAGTATATTTTTAGTGTATTATTTGATATTAAAAACATCACCTTCAATATGGATGCAGCAGTTCAGGGAGTATCTCAAAATAAGAAATGAAAAAAGTGTATAGGTTTTTCTTTCTTTAATTATGAATTTAGTCTTCTCTTAAAGGCAAGAAGTACTTTACTTTCAAAGAAAGTCTATTTATATTTGCCTTTTCTTGCATGTTTAAGTCATCAATGTGACATATCATGTGTCATTTTAAGAAAGATATGCTTACTTAATGAAGCTTTATTACCTCCCAAATAGAAATAATAATAGACAATCTACATGACTCAATAGAGCTGAATAGTCTTCACTTAGTTCTATCAAATAATACTTATCAAACACAAGCTGTTTTTAGTATGACTTATTAAAACTAAAATATAGGCAAAGAACTGTGTGGGTCTATATTGAAAGAAAAAATATGTAGAGAGAGACAGAGAGAGAGAAAGGGAAGGTACATATCTGCGATTTATTGTTAGGTAAAGACATTTTTCATTAATAAAAGTTAAAATTAATAGCATTTTTAAACTTTTGATGTATTATATTTTTCTGATTTCAATGTGTCATACAAAAAGATATGCCGATGAGCTGGACACAGCTTTTAAAACATAAGATGGGCTATTCGTTTTATGTAAACAAAGCTGAAGAGAAAAGTGTTAACACAAAAGATCTGAAGCTAATTGCAACTGAAAAATAAAACTAGAAAGCCTTAAAATGTTATATTGATAAAGTAATTATCCTAACACAATATAACAAACCCTGGCATGTACCTCAAACTGAAGTAAAATAAATGATTTCATTGTAACTTCTGTTTCTGAGTTATCATCATCATTACTATATAGATGCTCTTAATACTTTCTTTATAACTGCCACCTATCTAGAACCTTCTGTTAGCTGGACATTACCTTGACATTTTAATGTATTTCTAATGATCACAAGAAACTTAAAGAAAGATATATTATCTGGATTTTAGAAATGCAGAGGGTGATTAAAGCTCATGTCACACTGCTAGTGAATAGCAGAGCAGTCATTTAAACTTTGTTTTATCTAAGTGAATTGTCTCTCCTATTTTGACTACAACTCTTATATGACATAACCATGTCAGAACAATGTCAATACCCCCGCCACTACTGTTACTTCATAAAAACTCAGCCGAATAAGATTACTTGTTTAAAAATTTGATTGAATTCATCAAATATTTTGGCATCCTATTAAACACTGCCCGAAAATGACTGTAATTCTCCATCCAGATGATCATGAGTATGTAGAGGTAAGATAATGCAAACTACATAAAATTGGTATTTTATAATTTCTTAGTGATAAAGGCAATTTGCACAGATTTCATCAGCTAATGTGATAGTAACATGACCTTTAGGCTATATCTAAATAGTTAGCAATGCAGCTTTAAGGGACTTCAACTGACTGTAGTTTCAGGACAAACCAAGCAGCCAGGTACATCTAGCGAAAATATATGGTGACAGTAATCATCACTATGAACATTTTTCTTTCTATTATTCCGTAGAATTTACCAATAAAGAAACTGGAATTTGGATTAAATAATATTCTAAATGTATGCAACTACTAGGTAAAGGATGAAGATTTAAAGAAGGCCTCTGTAGCTCAGTTCACAATGGTATATAGATTTTATCACTCAGTAGTAGTACTATCTTTTCCCAAATGGTAGCTATACAGGAAAACAGCAACTGTGAAGCCTGATTAAAAGTTAGAATGGAAATATGTTTGGAATAGTACAACAGCACTGTATGTTGACAACATTTCTGGGAGTTAAATATTCATCCTTCTCTCTACACACTTTTTAGTTGCACTGCTTTGTCAAGGAAACAACATAATCAACAGTTCAAATAACCGCACTATAATGTATAAATACTTTGAGACTGAAATGTGTCACAAAAAAGTATTTACAAATTCTAACTCCTAGGACCTGTAAATAGAACTTTATTTAGAAATGGGACTTTTGTAGCCATAATTGAGAATGAGATCATCCTGGTTAGGATGGAACCTAAATTCCAAGAGTGATGTCCTTGTCAGAGAACCGAGGATAGTTGAGACACACAGATGCAAGAAAGAAAGTATTGTGAGACAGAAGTAGAGACTAGTGATGCATTTGCAATCCAAGAAGCCCAAGGATGGACAGGCAGACACCAGAAGCTAGGGGAGAGACACGGAACTAATTTTGTCTCATACCTGCAGAAGGAACCCACCCTATCAGCACCTTAATTTCAATCTCTGCTTTCCAGAAGTGTGAGAAAATATATTTTCATAGATGTCTGCCACCAAATTTGCAGTAATTTATTATGGCAGAGCTATGGCACTAATAGCAGCTCTAAGGACAGTGAATGAAAATTCCTCCAATAAATTGTATTAAAATATGGATATTTAGGCAATCTATATCACTGCTTCAGCTCCAGAGGATTTCTTGGATTTGTTATGGTAAAATTATCTGAATCATCAAAGTTGTGGCCTTAATCAGTACTTTTAAAAGTTTCATATTTTATTAATGATTGTACAGGGGCCCGATATGTTCTCCAGTTTGCGTATATGTGTGTAGGAAGGTGTATATTTAAATTACTTGGAATTATACATATAATAAATTTGTATTAATTAAAAATTATTACATAAAGCAATTTCATATATCATGTGTTTCTTTGCAAACCATAAGGTTTCCCAGTTTTTAAAAAATGTATCTAATGATGGCCCTAGTAAACATATTTTTTCTGTAATTTACAACTAAGAGCGAATCTTCTTGTGTTTTGTGTCTGGATGTCCCTACAAAGCCTCATGCTGTCATGAAGGACTGCTTTTCAGAGGTGGCTGAATCTAGAGTTTGTGACCGATTCATTGTCTAGTGCCAGGATTATATATGTGAATGTTACACCTACCCTAAAGCAGGTAGCCTACATGTAAAATAAAGAACAGAAAAGTCTTCACTCTCTCTCCTCCCCTATTGCTCTTGGTGCTTTTGCTGTCTTCTGCCAGTATGGACAGCTGCCCCTCTGCTATGCTACCCTGCCTTGGAGCCAGCCTTTTACAGACTGAAACCTCCACAAACTGTGAGTGAAATAAACCTTTCCTTCCCTAATTTTGAGCATCGGGTATTTTGTCTCAGCAACAAGAGAAAAGTAACAAAGACAAGTCTCTGCATTTAGCTCCTCTTGATTAGTGACGTAGGATATAATAAACTCTAACACATAAAGAAAATTAACATTTAAAATGAAATAAAATAGTTACAACTTGCACCTATTTTAATTTTATATGATATGACAGATCAGTAATATTTAACAGGTGAGATAGAAATTATAGACTTACTTCTACTCTGCAGAGAGCCCATTATTACTCTAAGTACCTTAACAACTTTTATGACCAATAACAACTTTAGTAGTTATCCACTAAATACAGCTATGCCAGGTTATTGGACGCAGCTGGAGGCAAGATGCCAGTCGTGGTGAAGCAATCAACGGATCCCATATGCTCTTTCTCAAGAATGAATTCTATGCAGACATATCAGTGGTAAAGTATCCAGAAACTGTGCAGACTCCCATAAATTATGTCCAAAGGAAAGACTACTCATTTCTCCAAAGAAATGCTTTCCTCAAAATACAGTAAACAATATACTTAATGAAAAACTTTAATTTCACTATGCTTTATCCCAACACAATAATCATTAATAATAGATGCTCAGAAATTTGGATTTAGCTTACACATTTTCTGGTCTCCAGACAAAATTCTCATATTCAAAAATTTATTTAAAAATACATGCAGATGGTTTTAGTATTTGCTTTTAGTTTGCTAAAACTTTAAGTATAAAGTTAATAGAGGCATATAAGTTATAGAAAACACTGAAGGTATGATGAAAGTAAAGTAAAAGTTTTAGTAAATCTTGTAATTTAGCGAGGTTACATACAACTTAAATAATGTAATGCCTAAATTCAGTTTGAATAAGGTTAAATCAACAAATATACTGAAAGACAGCATTCATTATTATTAATAAAAGACAGAACTTTAAGATAGTTGAACATTTTGTCAGACAATATTTTCATCCATTGTTCTTATAGATGCATTTATTATATTTCATATGCATGTTATTGAAAGAGTGCAAGGCAAGATACAAGCTTGTGATCAGGCAAATGCCTTTAGATATCACACTAATATGTATGCCACAAATTAAAGCTAATTATATCAATTGTGAAGTAAATTCTTAATTCTTTTGGTGTTCTCAGCTCTGCTTTCCCTGCAGGAAAAAAACAATCAAGAAAACTAAAACCTCTCTAAAGATGTTGATTGCTAAAATTTCAAGTTCAGAGTAATTAGATGAAACATAGGAGGAAAGAGAAAAAGATTGCTAGCAACAACATACATTTGTTCTTCCGTGTTGTAACTTATAAAAGGTTGACTTACATTACTGTATTTGAGTAGTTTATGTCAATTGTCTAAAAGATACTAAAACTTCCAGAGTACACGTGAAGAGGGCAAGACATTAAATGACTTGTCCAAAGTCAAACACATAAAGAGGAGCAAATTCTCCTGTTTCCAAATCTTGTGTTCTATTACAACCCAAAGAGCTTTTCAGAAATATACCATCATCCTTCCACTACCCTTCCACCAAATCTCCTCACAAAGTACTCTTGAAGAGAAAGTCACTGACCACACCCAGAAAAATGTCTTCCATCTCCTCCCCTGAGTCATCCAAGCACTCCCGCTTCTTGAGCCTTGTTTCCTTTAGCTCTTCCAGATTTGAAATAGCTGCCTTTACTGTGTCTTTTTTTTCTGTAATTAGTGAAACTATATTATTGACTATTTTCCACAAGAAATTAATAATCTTAACATTGTGTGAGTGTTGTTTTGAAAGTGACAAGAATGTCTTTATGATGGTTGAGCAGAATATGCCAGGATATTTGTTTTCTGTGTTCATGGTAATTTGGGTGAACATAAACACTTTAACTGAGCTTTAAAACCAAGAAGACTCCAGTTGTGTTAATTACATATACTGTGACAAATTAAAATTCTGAACATATACAATCCGAATTTCATACTTTAGCCAGTCTTTCACCTTTAGTATGATTTTTGCTTTTGCCCACCATTGACAGAACATTTGTGTTCTACTTAATTACTGCTCTGTCACTTTACCAAGCTATTAAAAAGTGAGCAGAAAAGAGGCCTGGAGCATTTCTCACCATCATGTTTATTAAGACCAGCTCAGGATCACATAAGGGAAGAATTCTATTTCCTATGCAAGCAGGTGGGTAGGTAGGATTGTAAAAGGAGAGCCTCAATGCACGAGTCCCTCTGAGTTGGAGCAGATCATTACAACAGATGATGTGGGCAGATATCCCACTGACATTTAATGCAGCTTAACACAGCCAGAGCAGAATAAAACTTAATAGTGGTCAAGGTGGAGAGGAGGATGAGTAGTAATGAAATAAGTGCACCACATCCTGAGGTTATGTGCTTCTTTAGGATAAATCTGTGTTACATATACAAAAGTCTATGCCTATGTTCCAGTTACATGAAGAGTCCATGCATGGGGGGAAAGTATTTACCTGATGAGTTTTTAAAAAAATGATTTTAAAGGGAAATTATAATAGTTCCCTTATTGCTTGGGTGGTTGTTATTAAGGAAAAAGACTAAAATTTCTTCAACAGATAGTCTCCTTAACATATGTTTACAATTTAAAAAATCTAAGTTCAAAATATTTAATAATTGTTCAGTCTTTCTGCAAAAGAATCAATAAAATATGAATACAGGAAGTAGATATTTCAATTAGAAAATACCCTTAAATTCTGAGTATACTGTCACTTCTTAATGTTATTAGAAGACATTACTTTGAGGAAGTTAAAGAATGACGCAGTGTAATTATTGAGAAATATATACTGCTTAATCTTCTTCATGAAAAATATTTTTTTAAAAAAACTCAGAAATTGTTCCATTAGGAAGACATTTCAGTCTCAAGCATCCTATCCTAATCTTTCCATCTAGAAAAAGATATTGACCAAATAGACTCAAAATCATAAGGTACATAATTTCAGGGGCTTGGCAGAGTTTGATCACAGCTGGCTAATCTAAATTGAAGTAGGATAGTTGCAAAAAAAAATCCTCAAAATCCTTGTTTAATCTTTCATCTTTTCCTGGGAAGGGTCAGACAATTTTTACTTTTCAAAAACTGTCTCCATTTTCAGGTATTATTTCACTATGTATTTGCCTGTATCAAAAACCTTATAAAATACAAAATGTACAGTTCATTTACTTTTCCATGTTCTGTGACCAAGTCTCGAAATAAAGACAACTGACTGATGTGTTTAAAAATAGAAGGAAAAAGGAAAACACTTAAAAGAAATGCCTGCTGATGAAGCTACACAGAAGCCACAGGCTAAAGAATATCGATTCCACCTGAATCTGAACGTGATACTGAAATTTACCTTAGCGAAGAGAAACTCCTCTCCCAGTTTAGATAAAGAATGGAATTCTGGGAATTTAGTACGACAAGGAACAATGAAGACAGTATCATACCTTAGCATCATAAGGCATATACTCAAAGTGGGCAAAGTGATAGCATACCTTGTTTTAAAACTTCAGTCAGTTGCATAAGTACTATGATTTGATATACTGTAATGTAAAAATGACTCAAGAATTTCCATTTCTTGGCCTTGATATTTTCTATTTTTCCCTAATCAGCTCTCTTACATTACTTCTATGGTTGTGACTGGACTCAGAAGAAAAATCATCAGATACCAGAATGCTGAACACAGATTTATTGATGAATTTGTACCTAAATGCTTCGGTACTCTTGTGGGGTTTCATTCCATATATCCTAGAGTCGCCTTGTGAAGGGACTATAATAAATACAAAAACATTAGTGTTGTCAGAAGTGACATTCACAAGGATTTCAAACTCTCACATTATTATTCCATTGTTAGCATTTTTGTGCTGCCAGGATGCTACTTTTTAAATGAAAGTATCTATTCAGAAAAATAAGGTCTGATAGCTGTTTCTGCATCGTGTTTTTTTGTTTTAAATTCTTATCTAGATGATCTGTCATCCAGGAAAAATTTTATAATTTTATAAAATTCACAGGCACAGGAATAAAGGTAGAAAGCAACTGAATAAGAGTGCAAAAGAGAAGGAAAAAGATGAGGTAGTAGAAGACAAGTAAAAAAGATGGCGGGTTAAAGGAATGGTGTGTTCATGGAGGTGTTTGTATATCTCATCTCAAAATCATACTTGAAATGTGTTTAAGAGCAGTACCCTTTTCAATCACAAGAGACTTCATTCATTGTCTCTAGAGATAGAGACTTAGACAGAGGTCTTACTTTCCTGTCCTTTTACATGAATGAGGCACCTGTTACATAACAAAAGATGTTCTCGAATGATAGGACACTAAAACATAGAGCTTCTAATAAATGATAGCATCAGAAATATATCAGATACCATACAGGGGAAGGCCAGAAAACAGTCATCATTTTATAGTAGGTTAAAAAGATGTCACTCACATAATGGGGAAATATTTTCCTTAGCCAAAATAATGTTGTTGTTGTTTCTTACAATGTAGGTTTTTAAAACATGCGAAGAAATTTTAAAAAATTTTCCTTTAAAATATTTAAATTTCCCTTTGAAAGAGCTTCAACTACTCTTTCAAAAAAATGTTTCAAAAGAACATTTTTTAGATGAACATATCAGGTATTATTTTCTTACTAGAGCACCATTTTACTTTTCTTTTTTATCTGGTGAGTTTACAGACTCCAAAGATATGACATTAAACACTGCCATCCCCAAAGGATCAAATACAGACACTAGTTCACTGTAAAAGTAACTATTTTTACTGAAAAATAGGAAGTATACTGGATCTGTAAACTATATGTTTTGAATATATTTTTTATATTCAAAAGGGTCTATACCTAACTGTTAGTATCATCTTAAGAGCCTTTTTAGTTCCTCCATCATTATTATTTTACTATATAAATGGCTCCTTCTGAATATATAAGAATCTTGAGAGAAGATAATTCCTGCTGCATGTGAAATATAAATGGAGACTAGATAGATAGCTAGATCACTATGCAGCTAGACAGCTAGGTAGGAAGTCTTCATTCTTAAAAAAACAACTCTCTTGTTATCCACATAGATAAGTATAGAATAGAATACATCCAAAATAAATATATTTCATTAATAATATTTGTGCAGAAATTGCCTATAACCATAACTTTTACTTTTAAGAGATACCTAATTATTTATGAGAATTGGACATGCCCTCATCATTTCTGGACAATATCTTCTTCACATACAGAAGAAGAAAATGTTAAACTAGGTTTGAAAGCTTATTTTTCTACTTTAGTTATTTTATTGACTGAAACTTTTAAATTCAGTACTAGTCAACATATTGGCCTGGGATGAGGTCAGCAGTTTATGACAGAATGTAAATCACCAAAACTGTCACCTTCATCAAAAAAGTCTTGCAGTGAAAAGAAATGTCAGCTGAATTAAAGCTGAGTTTAGCAAGCTCCTTATCTCACTGAGAACTTGTAGCGCTTCACACACTGGAGTGAGTTGCACATGGTACTTATACATTATTCCTCCTGCTTGATTAAATGTTTCTTCTTAAGCACACCTCCGACTTTTACCATAATTTAACCATTAAAAATCTGCAGAAGCTGAGAAGAGTGAAATTTGTAGGTTCCAAGATTATACCCCTCAAGCAAGCAATTGGTTGTTCATTAAACAATTATGACACTGGATGTTCAGTTCATCCCATCAGGATGTACATTAACCATGGGCATATTTACTGTGACCATATCTTCAAACTTAAAATTGAGTAAATTGGTCTGGCTGAATCAAGTATATGTATGGGTTATCAGACAGAAAGAAGCTACTTAAAGAGATTATATTATATGATACTATACAGATATATACCACATCTATCCTATCAGTAACTGTGCTCGCTTCGGCAGCACATATACTATCCTATCAGTAACCTACTTTGTGCAAAGGTAGAATAACATGTGAGTATGAAAAATACGTCACATACAAAAGTCCTAGATATTTACAGGGAACATGTATGTACTTGTACACATAAGCCTAACTACTGAATGCAAAAATGGTCACTTTTAGGCATTTCCTATTTCTAGAACTTACATCTCAGAGAATCTGTATATTCATTCTTCAGAATAGTCTTTAAATTGTTTAAAATTGAAAGAAAAAACACACGCTTCATCTATTTTGAGTATGCAACTATGTTGTTTCAGTTACCTGTGACAGAATATTTTAAATATTAAATATTTATAGAAAAAAGAAGAAGATAAATTGAGATTTTCCTTCTGCATGAAGCTCTCTATATAAATGGATGGCACTTTTATTATTCAGATGTTTCAACGCATCCATTTGGTCAAAGCTAGATGCTTTCATAAATAATGTTGGAGACCTATGGAATCTTGAATGCCTCAAAGTGAGGGCAATTCCTTCACAAATATGTGCAAACGATGTCACCTTTGCCTTACGTATTTCACAAATTGTGACCTTAACAACAATGCATTTTCTTTTACCCCTTTGCAACGATTAGTGGAATAATTTTTGTAGCCCTCCATATACACACACACACACACACACACCACATTTTTGTATACGTTACTTCATTTAAAAATGTCTCTCAGTGCTTCTGAGTCTGACTGATGTAAGATGTTATTTTGAACACGCCAAAGCATCTAAACAGCTCCGGTCTTTTCTTTTCAGCCCGCATTCCTTGATAAGTAGCACAGCTTCCCACTTATCAGTCACTCACAGTGACTGTAGCTGTCAGTTGTGTACAAAGCGCAATCAGTTTGGAAGCGGAGACACCAGCATTTTTCTTCTCAGCTTGAAGCAAACACGTTTTGACTGCTAGTCATTCAATTTTAAAGCATCTTCAATTAGGGGCGGATGAAGATATAAAGAAAACACATCCTAAACACCTCCACCAGGCAACAGAAAAATTTTATTGTTATGTCTTGATTTACCTTGGGGCAGCCCCATCCCTCCTCTTTTTCGGGTGCATGACACAGCCTCCCATGACAACGCACCCTCTGCCTTGCAAAGAGACACTATACTGACCCTCCGGGACACTTCTGTCTGAGCCTCCTCATGTTTTCTTTTACCTTCTCACTCAAGTCATCCCACAGAAAATCAAAGAGGTTACTTTGAAAATTAGAACAGCTTTTAGACTCACTTTGCTTATTAGTGATCAACTTTTTATTCAGTGTAAGACTAAGATACAAGTGAATAATGAGAAACAAGAGGAGAAAAGTTGGCCAGAGAAAGGGATTATGGGAGGCAGCAAATAAAATACAAAGGGTAAAGGAAGTAATGGGTGGTTACCTTGCATGATCCAACAAGCACTTATGAATACAGGTCCTAACAAACCGAGCACAAGGAATGCAAATTTCAAAGATAATGTAAAGTGTATTACACCTAAATGCTGGCTATGGGAGGAGAAAAATTTAAAACTATATAGTCTGGAAATAAACAGAGAAAATAAAGGAAATGATAGAAAACACATCTATAAACCTGAGTGTGTGTGTGTCTGTGTGTATTACGTATAAATATAAATCAACATAAATCTGTAATTAAATTTATATTATGAAATTGAAAACTACTAGCTTTTGAATTTACTTTGTTAAGTTACACATATGTATATTCTATATCAGTTCATCTCATCTAATGGCTTATTTAGGTATAAAAAGTATATTAAATATAAATCTTTTTAAAGAGATATATACCTTTCATAGACACATCATCCTACTTTTTAAACATTTATAAGTGAAGATGTAGTTCTATGCATATTATGTGGAAACCATCTTTTCCTTCTTTATAAGGATTTTCTCCATTTATAAAAGAACAATCTTCATCTGTTTACTTGAGAAAGCAAAATTAATTAATTATTCACAATATCCTTTCCTATTTGTCAATTTGATGACTTCAACCCAGTTTGATAAGTCTTTTTTTCTAGAGGTTATCAAATTAAATCGCTGGCACTACACTTGGAGAGAGAGTGAGGGAGGGAGAGAAGGAGGAAGGGATGAAGAGAGAGAAGATATCTTTTCAGCTCAAAGTATGCAACTGCCAGGGTCTCCGAATCATACACACAATACAGTCCTTGGTCCTACTGTCTATGAAGTGGAGAAAACATCATAGCTTCCTGTATCCTTGTAATGATCATGAGAGATGATGTATGAAAGTATCAAGCACTTCTTAAGTGATCCTACTGATACTTTTCATACTTAGAATGCCAAGTTGAAATTTTATTGACACAGAAGGATAAGGAAAAGGTGGTGTAAAGTGTACACACAACTCTTTCATGATCTGGAAATCTGGACTAACATTATTAATCGAAAAATTTGTAAAATAGAATAAGGGGGAAATTGCTATGGGACCTACTGGTCTTTCTGATAGGAGACTGGTACATCTTGATGCATATGGTCTTGATTGGCTTATAAATCATATTAGGCACTAAAAGTGTTGGTTATTAATTTTTTGACATCTATCAGATATCTTTATCATTTAAGTCTCTAAAGGAATACAGAATTACTGACTTGTATGGGTTCATTATGAGTAATATGTCCTACTCTATTTTTTTGAACTAATTCATTCAGTAAGTACTTTTAAGTTATGAGATGTCAGGTAGGAACTAGTGTGTGTGTGTGTGTGTGTGTGTGTGTGTATTGTTTACAGTAATGAGTAGGACAGTAATTGCAAGTCATGTGTAAAAATCTTTTACTCCAGAGAAATTACCATCATGTATGTGTTGTGGTAGTGAGGATAGAGAAAAAAAAAAAAAAAAACCATAGGTAAATATACTTTTTTACTTGGTAAGAAGAACTATGCAAAAGAGGTAGAACAAGAAGTTACAGACTGCTTGAGTTGGGTTGTTAGAGGCAGGTCCAAGAAGAGAAGGTATTTCAAGAGATTTGAGTAAAAAGCTTGAGTTACAGGATGGATTGACAAACGAACATTCCAGCCCATGAGAACGGCAAATATAAAAGGCTGATGCTAGAACATCTTCTCAGGTTTCCGGAAGACAAAACAGCAGCAGTGACTTGATCAAACAGAACCCTAGAGGTGAGGATAAGAACTATGAATTTATATTAAGTGACACGATTTTGAGCATGCTTATAAAGCAATTAGATTTAAAAGATTGCTATAGCAGCTATTTGAAATATCTATTTTCAGGTTCAAGGGAAGAAGTAGGGTGATAAACGCCTAGGAGGTTACTTCAGTAGTTTACATGAGAAGGTGATAGTGACTTCTAGAATGTGAGTAGAAAATCTGATAAGTTGATAGATTTTCAAGATAAAACTCATGACTATTTAGTTGTGAGGTGTGAGATAAAGGATTCAAGGCAGGCTCCTAGGTTTGGGGCCACAGCAAATGGTAAATGCTATTTGATTCAGAGGTGAATAAATTAGGAAAGAATGAATTTGAGAATATTAATTAATGGATATGTTTTAGAAGTGGAAAACTGAAGGTGCCCTTTAGGTATCCCTTTAAATAGTCTGGGTAGGCATCTAGATATTTCACTCTGAAGTTTAGAAGAGAGATATAAATTAGCTAGGGAGACAAATGTTGAAGTATTACCTTCAGAATGGTATCTAATGCCATTAGACTAAAAGAGACCATTTTAGAAGTAAGTGTAGGTAAAGACATCAAATGATAGAGCATTACAGTAATTCAGCTTTTTATGGATGAGAAGAGAATTTATAAAATGACACTGAGAATGGGCATAGAAAGTTTGAAACAGAAGCAAAATGTTTTGCCTTTGGTTGATATTCTTTTTTTTTTTTGGTGGTCATCTGAAGAGTATTACAAGAAAGTAGAAGTGAACAGTTTTATCAAATGCTGCTGTGAACTCAAGTATAAATAAGACAGAATTTACTACTTCTAGAATATTTACAATAGAAGAATCACCTTTTATTTTGCTTCTTCCACAAGGGAAAACTAAGAACAACTCTAATGTCATCAGGTTATCCTTAATTCTGCATCCTTTATCTTTCGTTATTCATTTGGATCACCTGCTTGCCTTTCTTTTCTAAAGAAAGAACACAACAAAATACACAAGCATGCACACATATGTACAGACAAAAATATAATTTAGTTTCTTACTACTTACAGATAACATAAAAGTTTACCAGTAAAACAGCAGAAGTTAGTACTCTCTCTGGGGAACCGATGCAAATTTGCCATTGTCAGGAGTGCCTAGAACATGTGTCTTGAACTGTGATATAATTGCGCCCCTAACACAATAACTAATTTTACACTAACATTTCGTTAATGTCATTGGCATTTAATTGTCTATCTACTTGTTAACTCTTTCTTTAAAAAACCAGGAAATAGAAATTCTTAATAATAATTTTGTGAGTATTCTCAGCTATAGCATTTATTTTACCACATTAATGTGCAAATTAAGGTGAAATAAGCAGTAGTTCATTTTAGGCCAACACTGACTTCTGTCCTAAATTCTCCAAATCTTTCTGTTGTTGTTTATATGGTTTGT
Organism: Chinchilla lanigera; assembly: GCF_000276665.1. Lineage (NCBI taxonomy): Eukaryota > Metazoa > Chordata > Mammalia > Rodentia > Chinchillidae > Chinchilla > Chinchilla lanigera. Next base: position 19,008,885 of record NW_004955413.1, read on the forward strand.
CCTGTTTTGTTTCCCACTACTTGATAATTATGTTCCCAGGGCCTTATCTCAGTACTGATGATCCCTACTTTGTTAACTGATAGGATACGCACTGAAAAGCCTCAGTGAGAAAGTGTTCAACTTTGTCCACAGGTAATTTGCTTGGGAAAAGGTTGAAAAGTCATGGGAAAACTGCTACTAGCTTGCCTTGTAGGCCCGTCTCAGTGATTCCAGCATGGCCATATTTGCTACTTGTGAAAAAGCAGCTGCTCCAGACACATGGCAGAATTGTAGAAAATGTTCCCAGTGCTAGTTCTATGGCTCTGTAATTTCAGTTTATAGGCAGGCCTCTCATCTCTGGAGCATAGCTACACTAAATAAAGTCTACACAACTATTGAAGTGGATTACATGAAACCAGTATTCACTTCAGGAATCATACTACACATTGAAGAACAAAAAAACACAGAAATGGCCCAGAGGTGAATTATCAGGAAAGGGAAGCAATTCCCAATTTATAATTTCACATAAAAATGCAAGAAAATTTCTCCCATTAATGTGTTTTGTATCTTTTCAGAAAGGAGCCAGAATCAGGATAAATTACAGAGACAGAATTACAACTTCCAAATACTTCCATCAGCATCAATTCAATACAATCATCAACTGAAGAGCAATATGGATTTTATTTCACCTAAGGTCTTAACTGATGATGTTTAAAGTTCAAAAATTAAAGCCATAAAATAAAGTAGTTATAATTCTATATACATATCAACTATTGTTGTTTGATAAATTCATCAAAGAACGAGAAGTCAAAGGGCTACAAAACTGATATTAAGGAAAAGAGGATTCTAGTGATTTGATCTAGTCTTAAGAGTTTGGAGAAATTTAAACAGACAATGAGGCCAATAACATTGGAGAAAAAGCGTAAGAGAAAAATCATAGAAAAGGCAGTCAGAGATCTACTAAATCATAAAACTACACAGGAGGGAAATAGAGAATGCCAACCCTACTGGAGTCTCTAGAAAATAAACAGAAATATTGATATTTATACTGAAATATAAATACCATGTATTGATTTTCAACTTTCAGAATTAACCAACAGGTAAAGTGTGTGTGTGTGTGTGTGTGAGTGTGTGTTTGTGTGTGTGTATGTCTGAACAGAAATGGACAACTGAAAATAAGTGAAGAAAGACACCATCTTAATCTGACAAAGTCAGTGTCCAGAGAAACTATTTAAACTTGATTAGACAAGAAAGGATGATAGGTAAGTAACCAAAGCTTACAAGTACCCACTAAAAGAACTTAAATGACATAACTATAAAATGAGATTAGGGAATGCAATGGGGAGAGATTATTAGAGGGACAATAAGTAATCTAAATAAATCTTATTTTCACGTTATGATATTTAAAATTGGTAAGTCAGAGATAGTGGGGTAATCATACATTTTATATAGAAATAAATGCTAGAAAGCTAATTATAAAATATAAGTTTAAGTATTTGAAAGTGATTCCTTCTGAGTAAACTGATGTAGTGCGGTGAAAGATTGGGATTGGAAATTCAGTTTCATTACTTTCTTAAACTCTTTTACTCATGTAGTGTATGTTATACCAATAAAAATGAAAATATTCATGAGTATCGATGTATTTATATCTGTTTATTCAGAAAAGGTTTGACTAGGCAAAGAAATAATATGAATGAATGGAATTCCATCATTAGGTAATCCCCAGGAGATCTATTAAAATGATAAAAAAGAGCAAGGTGGGTCACTCAGGCCTGTAATCCCAGCCACTCAGGAAGCTGAGGAAGGAGGATCACAAGTGCAAAGCCTGTCTGGCCAACCTGAGGAGAGAGACTCTATTTCAACATAAAATAAAATAAAGGGGGCTAGGATGAATGTAGCTCAGTAGTGGAGCACTTGTCTAGCATACATCAGGTGCCTGGGTTCAAGCCCCCCAAATAAAGAAGTAAATAAGAAATAAATGAAACAGGGATTTCAAAGTGACTCTCCTCAGGAAAAGGACTGAGATGCAGTCATTCAGATGCAGTTCACTGTTCTTTCAGGACAGGCCACTTGTCTTCTGAAAGGGAAGATCTGTTTCCAGAAAGTAAAAGACTGAAGGAAAAGCTCTCCTTGAAACTACTGCTTTGTATCTCCATATTTTTCTTCTTATAATCTATTTGAATGCCACAAAAATGTCCAGTTGTGCTATATTTTATTTCATACAGCAAAACATTAGCCAGAGCTCAAGGTGTTAACGCATTTCCTTCTCGGGCTGAATGCTACCTTAATTGCATGGTGTTTATTCTTGGCATTTCTAGTCTTCCAAAGAGACAAGGTTACCTTGCAATCTCTTTGTGCTCATGTATATGTGTGGGGTCGTGTTCAGGGGGGTAAAATGCTTCCAACTTACCACACTCAGAGAAAGAAATCATAAATCAGCAGGGCAGGCAGGTACTATTATTTCACCTTTAACGTCATTATATTTTCAATATAATATTTCAATGAATTTCTTTCTGCATAATAATTGATCTAGAATTACCAAAACTCTAATGAGCTCAGAGAACTTTGGCTCCAATAAAATGAAAGCTTTATCACAAATTGGTTGAGCCTATGATTGCAACTTAATCATTCAATTGTATATAAGTTTTTTTTTTTTAACTTTGCAGAAATAAGTTCCCGAGGAAAGAAAACTCATTTCAAAACTTAAGCCATGAAGCCTTACATGGTACAATATTACTGAAATAAAAATGAGGGAGCCAAAAATCAAGACACTTAGAACTCAGCCATTGTTACACAAGTAACAACTATGAAACTCTGGGAAACTCTTCTAAGCTTACTTGGTTTCATTTTACAAATGTAAAACTAAAAGACATGTCTCAAGAAAGCCTTTCTAATACCCTTTGTTTTTTAAAAAACATATAAATTTGGAGCAATAAAAACAGTTTTTGGTGACTACTATCATGTAGATTTTATATGAATGTATATTTTCTTAGGAATTATATCTCGTTAGAAATTATTCATGAAATTGTTCATCACTAGAAGTACAGAAACGGAAACTTTTTTTCTAATGACTCAGGTACAAACTTTCAGCATTTTATACCCACTACATAAACCAAGTATGATGCCACTTAGTTTGTCCAGTACTGAGCATAAATGAAGTATAATTTCCATTTACAGATGAAAACAATGAAACTTAGAGTTAACAATTTCCCAGACGCAAAGATTGGCATCAGTATATCTAGTTCCAGGACATGGCTCTCAACTTTGGTTTGAAAAAGACTATTTTTTGCTATAGAAAATGTATTTCATAGAGCTAAATAGATTGTCATACTACCTAAAGAATCAAATTCCTTCCTAGAGTATGCTATATGGAATGCACACTGCCCAACTAGGAATACAAGGGAACAGGAATATTTCCTTCACTCTGTACTTAGCTCCGGACAGAATCAGTGACCCAGGACTCTGACTAATCCTTAGTAATGCTTACCTTATGAGAAACAGTAAGAAAGGGTTATGAGCTATCAATTCTTTTCCTTCAGGAGAACACAATGAACAATAAGGCAAAAAGTTTATCAGAAGGGGAAATGCAGTAAATTTTTGAAAATTTCTTTTGAAAGTTCAAGCACTGATCTCATATGGGAATCGTGACAAATATACAGTTAAAAGGAACTACCATATTTTTAAGTTTACTCTTAAAATACATAAATAGAGTACACACTAAAATCCACTGTTGGGTTAACCTTATTATTTTCTGACAAGAACCTTAAATTCTCATAAGTACTACCGAAAGGGTAAGAAATTTATAACTGGGACATGGTTCTCACATACATGCCAAAGCTAGAGATGCTCTACCTAATAAGAAGCTTCAAGAATAAAAGGAGCGTGAGTCCCCAGTAATACTCGAGTTATTGTCATAATGGAAGTTGAGTAGAGGTCACTTATTTCCTTGCCTTGAAAGGTTTTCATAACAGAAAATCAGGTCAAGATGAACCGCTAGCCTTGGTTCAATATTTGAAACATAAACCATTTAACCGTCAATGTTAGAAAAAGTCTGATTTAATGTAAGAAGAAATTAACTAAAAGGTACAACAGAGTATTCTGAACAGTAAGGGTGGTAGGTTTTCTTCATAAAAAGGAAGATATTTTTTCTGAAATATTTACAGATTTCATCCAACTCACCTAATATATAATATGCATTAAAATTGTAAAGAAAAATGAAGTTAAATGTTCTATATTTTGAGGTTAGTAAACAAAAATAAATTTGAATATTAAAAATAGTCACACAAAGAAATTGACTTGCTTTGGGGGGAGATGCATGCTTCTAGTATTATGACATTTTACTTGCCCAGCAAACTGATTTATAATGCCAGTTTATGAACATGAATTCTTGTTTTAATTTTAATGAAGTATATGAATAAGTCCCACAGAACATGGTAACCCTAGAAAGTTTTTAAAAGAAAGAATTGTACATTGAATCTTCAATCTAATTACAATAATGCAATGTTAGAGCTAAGGTTGCTTTTTTAATGAAATAAAAAGAATTGATCCTAAGCAATTAAATGCAACTGGTTCACTTGCAAATTCTTATGGCATTTTTCTCTGAATTATTTCTGCATAAATAACTGAAATAAAACCTATCATTTTATTCATCAAGGGTTGAAAAGACAGAAATAACCAAGAGAACTTTTAAATAACCTGATTCATTAGACCATGTGAATGTTTGTGTGTATAGACAAACGTGCAAACCTATTTAAAATTTTTTAATCAAATGATATATTTCAAATGAAATGAAGATGTCTAAATTACTTTCCTCCTTTGATGGATTTGAATTAAAAAATGAGGAAGAGGCTAGAAATATCTTCCTTATCATCTAACATATCCATCAATGTGCAAACTGTCTTACTCCAACTCTTAATGAATAAATCTAATCCATTCCACAGATCTGTCTCATGTAATGTACTGCATGCCTTCACTAGTAGTTGGAACAAGTTAATATCCTTTGTATTTCAGTCGAAATACAAAGGACTACAAAAATTGTGGACTATAAAACAGTACAGTTAACTGTTTCATCAATATAGAATCTAGAAGGTTTATTAAAAGACACAAATGTTTGTATATAGAGACAAATGTACAAACTTATTTATAATTTGAGAATAGCAAAAATGGCACAGATCTGTACAAGAAGCAATCATGATGAATGAGAGTTGGTGTGCTTATTTTCACAAGGTAGCGCCGGGGGTACAGCTCAGCGGCACAAGCGCCTGCCTGGCAAGCGCAAGGTCCTCAGTTCAATTCCCAGTACCAAAAAAAGGCATGTTTTCAAAAAGTATTAAGACTAAGACAGAACTTAGAAGAAAGAGATCAAAATACTACATAAATATTTTCAAATAGCAAATTTAACCTGTGGCAGATTTTTATGTATTTGATTGTACATGCATTTTTCTTGAAAATTGTGATAATTCTTTTCTAAAATTTGATCTACGTAAAACAGCAGACTAAATATTTACTCCTTTTTTTCATGGTCAGATGCTTCAAAGGAAAAGGAGGAAGTGAATAAAAGTGGAAAGGGGATTGAAAGCACCCTAAAAGAAAGATGGTAAGGACTTGTATACAGGTGAAATGCGTTTATTCTATCTTTTTAATTTTGTTTTGATACATGCCAATGTATCACTGCTTCCCATAATTGTTGGAACAATTTCCCAGAAAATTAATCATTTAAATACAGTATGATTTTCAGAAATACAAAGTATTGGTAAGACTGCTCCAAATTAACACCCTATGAAATATATTTTAGAACTCTGCATTTATTTAGTTAGTATCCTACACATTGAGGAAATTAATTCCTTTCAGAATTTCACTCTTGCTCCATTCTTATGATTTGTCACCTGAATCATTCCTTACTTTCTGGATTTTTTTCAAAAAATAAAAATATCACAGCTTAATGGGTTTGTGACTCCACCAGCTTCATTTATTTAAAGTATCCCTAGAAAAAGGACAAATATGTATAAATGCTAGCCCAAGATCTCTTAATACTTATTTCCCCAAAATTACTTCCAGTGTGATATTATTTCCATTAGGGACTTCTGAACTAGTGGAGGTAGAAAAAAGCACATAATTTTGATCAAGTGTAAACTCTATGCTTTTAACACTCTTATACTCAAAAAAATTCTATTAACAGTTAGAAATCTTTTCTTCTGACCCTAATTCTACAGTGACACTAATTTGGTGCTCTGGATAAGTCACTAACCTTGGACCCAGCTGTCTAGAAGGCAGTTTTTCTAGTTGCACCATTTCTAGGATAGATAATACTTAATGTGCTTTTCATTGAAAATGTTATGACTTATAGATTACAGTGCTATGCTATAGAGCAAGAAAACTATTCATTTCAATATTTTGTCACTATGATAGGGCTTAAAATCACATTGTAAATGTAGTGGTCATAATTGTGGGCTAATTTCCCAAAAGAACATTGAAAATATTGGCTAATTTAATTGGTCAAAAAGTATGATTTTTTTGAGCATTTTACATATTTGTAACATGAATTTAGAAACATTTTTGCAATTCTTTTTAACAAAGGGCCTTTCCCTGATTCATGGAAATTATAAAAATTTTAAACTCTTGGTCCCCTCATCAAATTGGCCATGAAAATACATGACTTACCATATTACCAATTATGGAATCATATGTTATAGTGAGAAATTGAAACAATTTCAATAACTTCTGTTTCACTTATTAGAAACATTTTAAATGCAGATAACCTGGTGCCATTGACTGAAACTATATGCAAAGTTGATGTGTTCTGATTAAACAATGTGAAATCCAATGCACAGTTTTAAACCACAGAATTCCTTAACTAACTCCAGATAGGAACAGATAGTAGGGTATGAAAAATATATTGCCCATTATTATAAGGCAAACCACTCCTATCTGGAACATTGGATTCCCCAGTGTGTCACTTAAATTGTCACCAGCTCACTAAAATTCCAGGGAGATCAAGAAAGAATAAACACTTGTCTATATGATGGTAAAGAAATTAAGTATACCTGATTCAATTAGATAAAATGGGACAAACTTTGTTGGCAAAACAGTTAAAACATTATTAACACATGCTTGAAAAAAATTTTGACATGCCCTCTTCATGACATTACAATTAATAAAATGTTAGACTTTTAAGATACAAATTCATCTTTCAAGAAAGATGAATTTCTACCCAAATGGGAGAGATTCAACACAAATTTAATGCCTCCTTACAGATGACGTTATATAAAGTCCAAGTCACAGATCTGTGAATCATATGACTTGATATTCATGCAAACTACGTGCTGTGCACTAAGGGTGCCTGGGTGGATCTGAGAGGTGTGGCCGTGGGTACTACTGCTTCCTGTGTCCCTCCCCTCTGGCACTGCTCCCCTGCTCTGCTTCCTAGTCTTCATGAAGTGAGTAGCTTTGCTTCCCCACACCTCCCATCACGGTGTTCCGGCCTTGGAGCCAGCTGATCACAGGCTGAAATCTTTGACACTGTGTACCAATTTAAACCTCTCCTTTAACTGGGGGTGTCAGGTATTTGATCCTAGCAACAGAAAAGCTGACTGTTACATTCCATGATGTCATTTAATCTTCAGAGACTCTCTTACAAAACAAGTGCTTCTCAGCAAGGAGTTTCAGAAAGGGAAACAACTCCCTCAAAGGTCATGCCAGGAACAGAGCAAAACAGTACATCCCTGGCAACTTACTTTCTCTTTATTACCCATACAGCTTCGTCCTTCCTTCTTTATTAATGTGCTTTATCATCGCAAATTTCCCTTGACCAAAAATAGGGACGTTGTAGAACTTTCACCTTGGTTTCTGCACACGATACCACGGATGCCAGCTGACACAGCTGAACATTACTTTCACCGTGCTTCACGTTGATCAGGCAGGGCTTATGAACATACAATAATAAAAGTTCTCTCTGGCATTTTTCTTCTAATAGAAGATGTGACATACCTTTCTGCTTCAGTTTCTAGCACTAGCTTCATCAAGAAAATTTATAGGAAATAGAGAAAATAAAACATTTCTCTACAGCAATTTTTTTCTCAAAATAATATGAAAGCTACCGGCAGTTTGCTTAGGTACAAATGCCTCGATACAGTAGGGCCTGTGACACAGAATCACTATTCTACTATTTGCATGGCACCAGAGGTAGTGTGTCATGAAATAGGTTGAAAATAATTTTTAGTTTGGAGATTATTTCAGTTAGGTCATATAAAATGCTCCCTACTAGTCTAACGGTAGTTTCAACCCTGGATTTAGGTCACACAGGAATAAGAAACAAAACATATTTTTAAGTGGAAATATATGAAAATTATAATTTCTGACCTGGATCTGTTGCTGAAGCAAATTGATTTTGTGTTGTTGCTGCAGAAGCTGCTGCTGTTGTCTCGCAATCTGTGGAGAAATTGCACATGGAGAATTTGAAAGTATATTTCAGCACATGTGGGGGATTACCAGTGTTCTGTTTCTCCAAGTTTGATTTGACACTGATCAAGCTGATCAGGACACCATGACAGTGATCTGTCCCAGTAAGATATGGTAGAGTTTCAAAAAAAATCCCTGCCCCTGGTGATATATTAAAAAGGCACTGCTGTACCATCTTCAGACCTTTTCCACAACAGGATGTTGGATAAAGTGGAAGGAGTTCTGACCAAAGAGTTAGTAATAGAAAGTACTTCAAAGTCAAGTCCAAAACTAAAATAGAAATTTAACCCTTCGTAAGAGCATATTAAGTGTTTTCTCTCTCAGAGAATGCCACAATCTTTGCCGTCATTTGCACTTATAAAACCCACTATATTTACTTAATTCAGTGTCCCATGCTGTAACTTTATTTTTAACAACACTTTCCTAAGAAGTCCATCAATTCAGAGAGGGTAGGAAGTACGCGTGTTTTGTGCACCATTTGCAGAGCCTGATATAAAAGAGATCCTGAATAAATACTGGATAAGAACACAAGAACAAACAGCTTAGAAGACATTTTTCAACACTTCAGTACGTGATACTGTCAGAAAACCTTCTCATAAGGTTACTGCTTCTTACTTCAAGGAATTTATCACGCTCCCATAAATGTTAGATCTTATTCCCATCAACATCCTTATCAGTATCTTTCCATTATAAAAACATTCCTTAACTTCCGCATTAGAAAGTTAAACATCCGGAAAAAAAAAGACGCATTATTAAGAATAAAAGTAAAGAAGCTGTATAATAGGGATGGGTCTACAAAGTTTCACATTGATAATTTCCTTTTTTGGTACTGGTACGATTACGATATCTAAATACTTTCACTTTGCCATTGGAACACGGTAGGAGGAAAGAAAACCCTCCATTCTTCTGAAAAAATGAAAGACGATGGTTAAGAAAAATAAAGGGATATTGCTCTTTTCCTTTAAATCTTTCTTTCAACATGAATATTTGAATTTCTGTTTCATTCCTTTTGTTTGTTTGTTTGTTTGTTTGTTTTGTTTCGTTTTCCTCCAGTACCGGGAATTGAACTGACTACCTTGAGCTTGCCAGGCAGGCGCTGTGCCACTGAGCTAAATCCCCAGCCCCTCCATTTTATTCCTTTTACTAGTTATACTTGTGAATCAAGAATCTGATCACTTCACACCCCTCCACATTTCCTCTTGTACTAAACCACTTAATCTATGGCCCGGATTATTTTAACAGTCTCCTAATTGTTCAGCTTGCTTAAGTCTTTGCTCCCTGTAGTCTATTACAACCATTACCAAGTGAGGTCTCTGGAAGTACAAGCCAGTGACCATTTAATGCCTGCAAGTCTATGTGATCTGGCCTCTTGTTATCTCTCTGCTCTTTCCTGCCCCAGTGGCCCCCCGTACTTGCACACGTCTCTCCTAATTGTCTCCTGAACTCACCAAAAACACTCCTATCTCTCAAGGATACTCTCACCTTGGCCTCTGCCCTTGATTTCTCATCCAATTAGAATACATTAGCCACATGTCTTGCTTCCTCGCCTCCTGTAAGACTATTCAAATTCTACTTATTCAGTGCGTCTTCCTTAAGCAACCAGTCTAAAAGAGCGTATCTCCACCTAGCACCTTCATCCACAAATCCCTGCTTTATTTTTCACTACGTTTATCAACATAAGCTGTCGTACTGGTTTACTCAGTGCTTGGCTCTCTCAACTGGAATTCAATACATGACAGATTTTTGAGTCTATTTTATTCTCTGCCATCATCCCGATAACAGAATAGAACTTGGTATCACCCTGAGGCTAAAAAGGACTTTGTATGTAGATGGATATGCAAAGGAGCTCAGAATCTGGTCGGGAGGCTGATGGGTGAGTAGGTCCATTTGTGTTCGTATGGGCTGGCTGTTGTGCACAGACCAGGAATATCCTGCACTGACTAACAAGTGTTGTGAGGGGGCTCAGAAAAGGAGTTGTGACGAGAGAGAAATCCCACCTGAATCCTAAGGAAAAGCTCAAAAGCCCTTCATGTCGAGATTTGTAACCCCACAGCAGCAGCTGCGTCTTCCACCTCTGTTCAGTAGGGAGTAACTTGGGGAGTGGTGTGGGTTCTACAAACCTGACCTCCTCCTAGGCTTTGGAGGCAGCATCCCAGGGCATCTCTCCAACACTGAGAGGAATTCTGAGAAGACCTCAGGGTTTCTAATGTTCCAGGGAAAATTTCAGAGGTCTTGAGAAAATAAAACATTCTAGAATCCTCTGGTGGCTCTCAGGGATTGGCCAGAATATGAAAAGAAATTTCCTCATTATTAGTAACTACTTTAAGTTTATCAGGACAAATGTGCCCTGCCATCTACCATAGTAGGTAGGAAATTATACAGAGAAATATCCCATAAGAGCTACAATTCTGAGGCTCCTAGGAGTCCCCAGCGGTCAGGTGACTGAACACAGTATAAGTTAAGGACAAGCAAAGAGCAGGATTTTTTACACCACCATAGACACGCATTGTGAATGCTTTTATCATAGGGTTAAAGCAAGAAGAATATGGGTCGTACCCAATACAAGGACAAATAAATCTTTAAAGAAGGTGATGAGGCATTTTATTAAAAACAAAAATATCACCTTTCAAGCAGAAATGAACCAATGAATAAAGTGAAAAAAAAAGGTCGGGGCAGGCACTTCCAACTATTCAGAAGAAGTAATCTGAGTATTTCTCCACCTCTTTCAACTCTGCTAGTTTATACTTTGGAAGCTGTTTAGAGGGCTTTGCTGCCATGTGTAAACATACAAACACCCTTGTTTGAACAGCGGCCACCCTCCACATGGGACAGAGAGTAGATTGTGCCCAGAACATGGGGTAAAGTTCTTACCCATGGAAAACAGGCATCATCCTTGTGCCTAAGCTGACCTTATGGGATCCTCTATCCTATCTTTCCCTTAGTGCTCATTTTTAAAGAAACAGTTGGTGGACACTGCTTCTAAATTCTTGCTACATATTTGTGAATTTTCATTGTCTGTCTAACTTCCACTGCTAAAAGACCACAGAAACTCTACTCTTAAAAGTTTTAAGAATGAGGATCTAAATTATAAACTAGAAGTTTCAATTTGATGTTCAAATAACATTTTCTTTAGCTTACTGCTTCTCCAAATCTCCATTTTTTCTTGTTCATTTCACTCTTATGATACGGCCTTCCTGGCCCTCCTGTATCCAGCTGTTTCTGGATATGTTCATTTTCCTCTTTGTCACCTGTATGCCAGTGTCTCCCAGGGACCTACCCTTAGCCTCCCTCTAGTTTTATGTGATGTCACCACTCTGAGGCCTACAAAACTGCCATTCCTCTGTGTGAGATGCTCTGGGCCCAGCTGTGAATGCTTCATAGCTTCAGAAAGATTTATCCACTACCTCAGTCTAAGAAGCACTGCTTTGTCATACCAACCAGTACTTATCCTAGCTTCAGGTTACTTGTCTCCACATGATACAACTAGGCAAATTTATCTGTTCCTTTGCTAACTAACTCTTTCTTTCCTCCAGAGTTTAGGGGCTTTGTCTTTCAGGTTAATTGAGAAAAAAAAACCTCAGGATTTAGCACAGTACCTTCACATAAAAAACATCTGATTGCTAATTATTGAGTACATGAATGAGTCTTATCTACTCTAGTAGCTGAACCTATAATCTCTTTGTAGATAGTCTAAGAAGTTCAAGTGAGACATCCCTGCCAAACTGTTGACTGGTATTCTAAGTGCATCTCACACACCTCCAGCTAGACAAAGGGACAGCAGATAAAACCACCTTCTTCAGGTTAGCTGTCCTCCCGACCCTCCCTATTTCTGGTTTTTTGTTTGTTTGTTTGTTTGTTTTTCCGGTACTGGGAATGGAACTCATGACCTTGCACTTTCGAGGCAGTCACTGTGCTGCTGAGCTAAATCCCCAGCCCCTGGCATTGACATTCTGGCATTGACATTCTCATTCCTCTTCTCACCACGGCTCAGTCATTCTCCTTTTCCTTTTATGTACTCTAAAATTTCTACTAAACATAAGCTGTTTACTCCTGACTTCCCTTTGTCCACAGTCATTATTTTACATACTTCAGATTGTCACTCTTTTTATTTAATACACTTAATAGCTGATTCAATGAATTGAATGTCTTCTAATTAGAAATTCCCTTCATTTATCAAATCCTACTTATTCTTCAAAACATATCCCAAATGTCATCTTTCTTTTTTTTCTTTTCTTTTCTGTTTTGTTTTTTTTTTTTTTTGTCTTTTTGAGACAGGGTCTTACTATGCAGTTCAGGCTGGTCTTGACTTCACTTTGTAGCCCAGGCTGGCCTCGAACTTGCATCGATCCTCCTGCCTCAGCCTCTTGAGTGCTGTGATTACAGGCGTGCCCTACTACGCCTGGCTTCAAATGTTACCTTTCTAAGGAAAACGCTTCAAAATGTTCCTGACTGAAAATGTTATCTTGTATGGGTATTTTTTAGTACTTCTTTCATAACCTATCCAAATTTGTCTTGATTATACGTACTGGTTGAATACATTCCATCTGAAATGTTTAGGACCAGAAATATTTTGAATTTCAGATTCTATTGGAATTTGGAAGATGTACCCAGGCACACATAATAAAATGTGAACGGCCCAAACCAAAACCCAAAATTCATTTGTTTCTCATATTTCTTAAACACATACTATGACAGTAATTTCACAGAGTATTTTAAGTTCACCTGTGTTTTGCCTGTTACCTGTTATGTGAGGTCACATGTAGAATTTCCCACATCTGGCATTACGTTATCACTGATAAAGCTCTGGATTTTCGGGAATTTCAGATTGTAGGTTTTAGTTAGGACATTCAACCAATACATCGATGCTTCTGAACTCGTTAATAAACTTTAAGATATGTTTTTGCATCTGCGTTTGCTTTGTTATTTGTCTTTCCATGTACTTAATTGTACTTGGGACTGGGAACTCTTATGCATCTTCAAATGACTAGGGCAGTGATCTACAAATAGCAGACAAAACCATGTGGAAGAATTTGGTGAAGAATCTGATCGCGTCTCTGGTTATTGCTCACCTGCTCTTGTTGTTGCTTAGCCAGCTCCATTTGCTGCCGCTGTTTCTCAATCTGAGATGCAGCCAGCTTCTTCTGCTCATCGTGGGCAGCCAATAGCTGCTCCCGCAGACTTGTCAGCTGGTTGATCATACCCATGAGCTGCCTCTCTTTCTCAGCTAGGCTTTCGGGAGTCCCTGAAAATGACACGGCAATAAAACATACAAGGAAAATGAGAAGACAGTGACATTTCAGTGACAGTGGGTCTGTCAGATAGGGAACTAGTCCAAACATAAGGTGTAATCCTTATACATAAAAACACATACCTATCTTATCTTAGATTTCCACTAAGAAATGAGTGATGGCTATTTATGTATACAAAATACTAGAATGAGTGAACATTCTGATTTTTTTAAAATGACAGTAATGTATAAAAAGTTCAAAAAGTGTTGGCTAAACATCTGTTATTTCTAATGCTCTATACTGGGTGCTGTAGAAAATTTTAAAATGTCTAATGCATAGTTTTCAGCCTTTACTTTTTCACGTAATTGGAGAAACAAGAGAAAGAGATGAAAAATTAATGCTCTTGATTATTAGGAGATTATTAGTACCATCAGCTTGGAGGCTGAGGAAGGAGAACTTCCAGTCAAGGTCAGTCTAGGCATCTTAGAGTGATCTTGTCTCAAACTAAAAAAAAGGCTGATATATAGCTCAGCAGCAGAGTACTTGCCTAATATGGATGGGGCCCTGGATTCAATCCCTAGTATCTCCAAATAAGCAAATAAAAACAGAATCTTAATGATTCAGAACTAAGAAAGCCTATGTTAAGAAGGGAAAAATTTGAGGCAAGGGGTATAGCTCAGTGACAGACAATGTGCTTAGCATAGGCAAGGCTCCAGGTTCAATCACTAGCACCCACCAGATTAGCACCAGTTTACTGACCAATTGCTCTAAACAAGAAAAAAAAAAATGGTGTAAGTAATTGTTCTTACCTTACACTGACCAAAATTTCTTGGATATTTGTTCTTTAGAAACATTTTAGAAACTTTGCTCTCCTTCCTAATGGGCACATGCAAATTATACGGCACTAACTACAGCTACTACTGCCTAAAAAAGCACATGCCTTTTCATCATGAGTTGGTATAGAGAAATGCAGTGGGGTGGGAAGGGTGACTGAGATAATCGACCCTTCTAGGCAGGCATACAGGTGATGAGTTCATTATTAAAATGGTGTTTAGTGTCTAATGTTTGAAGTGAAAACTGTAATTAAAGAGTATGTGCTCTCCTACTGCTAGTACTTTTACTGTAAGGGTCTTGTCTATCATGTGAGTTTTAAAAGAACAATTACAAGTGATATCATTTCTGTTTCGTTGAGCAGAGCACATTTCTGGTGTATTAAATAAATGTTTTAACCTGACTTAAGATTTATTGATGTATTTTAAACATCTTGAGCACATCAGTTGTTTTAGGTGAGAACCAGGACTTCTCCAAATCTTAAATTCATGCATAATCTTAGTTGATCATAATGTGATATTAATTTGGTTGCCCCATTTCACTATTTCAAGAATTATTATGTTCTCAAACTTAAATATTTGTTCTGTGTACTATATTCAGTTTTTGAAGATCATTTCTGAGTGGCATGTGGGAAAAACGGTCTAAAATCTCTTTAGGTAAATAGATGTTGCCCCTCGTGAGCCTGTGTGTCTAGGGGGTGCTAGTAATGTCAATTTCCTGTCCATAGGCCTCCAGTTATCCACCATTGGCTTTAGAATAAGATGAAAATTTACACAGTAGAATAAGTAAGGCCCCTCAAAATATCATCCAACCTTCCTACTTCCTTGTGTACCCTAAATTTCAGCCATACTGAAAGTCTGACATTACTACTCCACACACCAATCCCGTGCAAATACTACTCTTTTGAAGTGCCTTGTCCAGGTATTCCCTCCCTAAATATTCACTCTTCATGTTCCAGCTCATGTATTTTGCTTTCTGTAGCTCTTTTCCTGATTTCCACTGATCACCATTGTTCCAGGCATTGGGGATCGTCTCAGTATATGTCTTTATTTTTGTGCTTAATTATTATATTGTATTATCTTATTTTCACAAACACTTTGTGTTTTCCTCCCACAAAGTAAGGGATGGTAGCTGTGAAAGCAACAACTATAAATGATCAAATTTTATATCTTCATTATCTACTACAGGTGAAGACGAATAATGTGTCTCTGGCATAAAACAATTCACATAATATTGTTAATGAAAAGCATGAAGAAATAAAACCTCCTTTCAAACATTCATATTTAGGAATGTCATGTCATTAAAAAATGGAGAAATGCTTTATCTTACATGAATTGCATGAGAATTCTACTTTTGACTTAAGGTAATTGAACCAGGGACTTAAGCTTTTGCAAAAGAAATCTCCATTTTTATAATAATACCAAACTAAGATGAAGGAATAAGGCTGATGCTTCTTTTCTAAATTACCATGTGCAGGTTAGAGAATCATACAAGTGCATTGCACTATGGAGTCATGTATGTAAGACCAGTTCCATCTGCCTCAGGCTATGTTGTGAGTTCGCTGTATGTTTTTTTTTCGTAGTAATTTACTTTTGTGTTTCAGTTATTTATCTGGGTTCTTATACATTTTAATCTATGCCACTGTTTCAAATCTGCCTAGAATGAAGAATTACCCAACAGGGAAAGAAAAACACAAACACCTTGTTTGATTTCTCCCTTCTGCCTAAAAACTAAGCCGTGGTAATCATTAATAGTTCTGTAGGTTCCACAGAAGCAGGGCAGGAGAGAACTTTCTTCAAAATAATATGACAGAGATGCTGAGGGAAGGAAACAGACTTCAATGACCCCATCTCAGTAAGATCATTATCTATGCATTGCTCAGCCAGAATTCAGGTGTTCCCCTTACTCTTCTGCTTGCCTTATCTTCCATATTTAATTCACTGGAAACACTGTCAATCCTCAGACATGGTATCATTCAGCTGATGCATCTTCATTTGCACTACTGCCCCTAAATCCAGACTACTATATCCTCTCGCTTTGACTACTTGAATGACACCACACTTCTGTAACCATTCTACAAAAACCCAATCTCAAAGCAAACATTCCGAGTGTCACGTGCTTAGACAGGTAAATCAAATTGTGTCACACCTCTGGGTATCTTTAAAGCCCTCATAGCCTTCTGCTGCATATGACATAAGGCCCATCTCTTCCCTTACAAAGCCCTGTATGAGGTGGCCATTGTCTTTTTCTTTGTCATCAGCTTTTCCTGCTTTGTCTTTCGCAGGAATGCTTGGTTCAGTTCCTCCATACCAATAAGCAAAACTGCTGTCATTATGAGGCCTTTACATGCCAACTATTTTCTCGTGGAAAATTTGTTCACCCAGATAAGGATTTCTCAGCTTAGGCACTACTGACTTTCTGCACCAGGCATTATTTTTGTGAGGAGCTGTCTTGTGTGCTATCTGTGGGTCTCTATATATTGAATGCAATTAGAACCCCACTGCTGAGTTATATCACCCAAAAATATCTCCAGACATTCCAAATTTCTTCTGAGAGGGGAAAATCATATTTACTTGAGAATTACAATTACATGGCTCTTAAGAATGGGTGTATACTCTGAAAAATGTGTCGTTAAGTGTTCGTGTTGTTGTGCGAACTTCAGAGGGTATACTTACACAAACTAAAGTGCCTACAGTGTCACTAGGTGATATAATATCTTATGCAACCACCACCGCATATGACTGACACTGTACTTCAAATGATGGCTTTTGTCATTCACTCAGCACAAATTCACAGATGAGTTCTCATGTGCCTCACACTACTCTAACTGCTGGGAATGTTTAAGTATTGTATAAGACAGAAAAGAATGTCTGCCTGCAAAAGCTTAAGCTAAATGGAAGAAATAATTTATAAATAAATGTACTCATCCATCCAGGTAGTAACCTACAGGCCAGCTAAGTAGACCCCTCCTTGAACACTAAAATTATAGAAGCCACAGTGTTTCACTTTCAATCACATCAACCAATTTTTAAAGTGTTTAAAGTAGCTAGTAGTATATTAATATTCTTTTTGATATATTTATTATATGTCCAAGTATAATATAAGCTCTGTGATAGTAGGATCATAATTTGTGTCACTGCTGGATAGTCAGCATCTTCAGAATAATGCCTTATATATCCTGGAAGCTGTTAACCACTTGCTAGTTAAATTATAACGGATGAAAGTCCTTGATTAGTTGATACTGTACAATTCTATGCACAAGAATAGTCCTTATCAGAATTATTTAAATTAAGGATGATTTCAAACACAGTGAAATAAAAAAAATAAGGAAACTGATATTTCCCCAATATTGTTGCAGTTTACAAATGAACATGATGATAGGGGCTGGGGATTTAGCTCAGCGGCAAAGCGCCTGCCTGGCAAGCGCAAGGTCGTGAGTTCGGTTCCCGGTACCGGAGAAAAACCAAAAAAATTAAAAATTAAAAATTAAAAAATTTAAAAAAAAAAACAAATGAACATGATGTATAGCTTGATATGTAGCTTTAAATCAAATCATTAAAATCAAAGAAAACCATTGAAAATTACTGTCCTCACCAAGTAAAGATCAAAATACAGTAAACTAAGGAAGAAGAACATCCCTGGAATTCTGGGGCTAGATTTACAAGTAATATTTCTGTCTACAAATATTATTAGAAATTTAATTCTTTTTTTTAAAAAAATACTAACTATTAGGTTTTGTATAAAGGTTATCATTGCTGTTTCTTAGACTATTAGTATTAAATTTGGATAGATTCTAGTTCATTTAATTTTTATGGAACTGTTGCTTTCAGCTACTATTTTGCTTGA
>NW_004955413.1:19027325-19120845 GCF_000276665.1 Chinchilla lanigera
GGGGCTAGATTTACAAGTAATATTTCTGTCTACAAATATTATTAGAAATTTAATTCTTTTTTAAAAAAACAATACTAACCATTAGGTTTTGTATAAAGGTTATTATTGCTGTTTCTTAGACTATTAGTATTAAATTTGGATAGATTCTAGTTCATTTAATTTTTATGGAACTGTTGCTTTCAGCTACTATTTTGCTTGAATCATCTAGAACTCATTAATAATACTGCTTTTAAAAAACCTGTGTTGTGGTATGTACTTGTTTTTGTTGCTGTTGTTTTGTTTTGGTACTAGGAATCGAACTCATGACCTCAGGCTTGCCAGACAAGCTCCTATGCCACTGAGCTATATCCCCAGCCCGATATATACTTTTTTTTTATGTTTTTATGTACCAGTTAAAAAAATAAAAAATGTGCTGTGTGATAAAAAGCTACCACTAAACTGTAAGCTTCAGGAGGATAGGCATCTGCTTACCACATAGGCTACTATGTTATCTTCAGAGCTAAGACATGACTCGATGTATTTGCTGAAAGAATTGAAAGCATAACGTGTAAAAACTATAATGATTGCCATGGTGGAACATGCTTGTAATACCACATTTTGGGGGGCTGAAGCAGAAGCATCCTAATTTCAACCATAACACAGGTGACTTAGTGAGACATTGTTTCAAAAAGAAAAACTAAACATAAAAACATTTTAAAAATGGATATGGCTCAGTGCAAAAGGTTCAGTCCCTAGTACTATATAAAAAAAAGAAAAACCTATGCTATCCTAAAGGTAAAACTCAAACCCCTTTTACTGACCCTCATTCAGTGAGAGAACAAGCACATCGTTTACTGAAAGGATGAAAGGAAATGGTAACATTCCAGTTGTTCAAATGACTATTTGTTAGATTATCCAACTTGCAAACAGGTATGAATTAGTCTTTTTCATTAAGAACTTAATTAAACTTTATAAAATCCAGCTATGTATTCTTTGCTGAAATATTGATAGCTCTCAAAAGTTAAGAGTCGACTAAAATGGTACCAGGAATATTAAATGCCTGAGATAAAATAATTGATATTTTTTGTATACTCCTAAAACTATAAGTATTCTTACCTTTTAAAGATATTTATAATTTGAAAATAGTGTTGTGGTTTTTGGTTCAATATCCTACAAGGTGAAACCTGCTATAGATTTAAATGTATCTAGCATAGGATTTTCAGTTCTAAGTGTAGCTTCCATTGCAGAGAAATAAATCACTTAACAAGTAGCTGTGCTTCTTAATGTTGTTGCCCCATAGCTGAATATTTTGTTTCTAGGACATTATAAAAGTTGTATATGCATTATAACTTCTGCAATATAGTCAAAGTCATTTTTTTACCATTTTAAAAAGTATAATCTATGAACTATCTAACAGTTTTATAATATTTTGCCTCCTGATAGTGTCATTTTAGGAACTTCTTCCAAGACTGTCCCATCCACTTATTTATTTATGTGTTTACTATACAGAAAGTATTTTAAAAATCCTATTACACTTGCTGCAATGAGAATGTAGTAAGTAACTGTTACCTTAAAATGTGGCATTTTTTATCTGTTATTTAATTAGAAAATTAGTTACTGGATTGTGAACTTTGGGATGACAGTAAATTAGGTGGTCGATGGAGGAAGGTTGTGTTTAATAAAATAGGCTAAACATAAAACCATTGTGTCCTAGGGACAGATGAAAGCACAGAATATTTTGGGTGTAAAGGGAGAGGTTCTTTATCCAGTTTGGGTGAGTCTAGAAGTGTTTCCAAGTTTTATTTAAAGTGTTTTAGAGATACCCAGTCCAATTTTACTGAAGACAGACTTTCAAGCATCAAGTAAAAAAATCAGGCAGTGCTTCTGCCTTAGCTAAAGTATCCGGTTTTGAATAATTAATCTGAGTCTCAACGTTCTCACAGGCTAAATTGAAGTACAATGAATTTGTCACAATAATTTTACATGGAAGATGCTTGCAAAAGGATATGGGATAACTAGCATTCTCCTGATTTTCTTCAATGATCAGATGAGGACATAAACCAAAAGCAGTCATGATTTCTACAAGTACAGTACTAGGAAGCATCAAGGTCACATGACACTGAATTGTTTTGGCTACACGATGCTTCTTTAATTAAATGTTAATGTAAAGCTGGAAGAGGCTTTAGGTTAATTGCATTATCCAATGATCCGGATACTGTATTAAGATTTGGAGTACATATCTATGAGAACACAAATAATATTGTTGTGGTTATTTTAATTTTCACCTCTCAAATAAATGAATACTTAAATGACACATTTTTAAATGTGAAAAATTTTGAGGATAGCATTTTGAAGCATAAAATTCAGATTCAGTACATGAATAGAATATATCACATCATATTTGAAGCATACATTATTGAACTGTCTTATACTTAATAAGTACAGAGTAGGTAAAACTTCCTGACTGATGTACTGGAACCTCAATATACTACACATCCAATGAGATTCAAGGGGTAAATCCTCCTCTTCCTATCTCAAATAATGTTTGTGCTCTAGGATAAGAAAGTTGGCATCCAGAAACACAGCAAACCACTAGTTGATAAAAAATATAGTTACTTTTTTGTTTTATAGACATTGCCAAACTTATTCTAACAACATATTTCATGGCCTGATTTTGACCAATTTTGCATGCTTATATCTGGTAATCTGACCAATTTATGTGAAGATGACAATTTGCAGCATAACAACCATTGGTGAATTCCTACAATACTGTCTAGCGAAACTCTGTATTGTCTCTAATGTTCTTTTAAATTATTATTTTCTCATTCCCTTTAATGTTTTGATCAATCTTCTTCTCTTACATCTGGTAATCTGAGCAACTTCATTGAAGATAACAATATGTAATATAACAACCACTGTTAATCCCTATCATTTTGTTTGAAACCTCGTATCATTTTTAAACTCCTTTGTTTTGTTTGTATTTTTGCTATTGGTTTTTTTTTTACTATTTTCTTTAAAATAAAATAAAAATAAAAACATATTTCGTGAGCCAGAGTATTCTTTAATTCTTATGAAATTTTTGTAAAAAGTGAAAACATGATTCATAAGCCACTACAGAGGAGCTATAAAACTAGCTTAGTGGATGAAAAACATAAACATTTACTTTATTTAGAAGTAAATGACTATATCTTATACACCTTCCTTACGGTTGACTCTTGTATTGAACCAACTTCAGATCCAGCAGTATTCACAGAAAATCTCAACATTTCTAATCCCTCTATTAAAACGTACAGATAAACATGTTTTAGGTGAATGTGCAAATGTAATAGTCACAGATTACCACTAGCAACCCCTGCGCTTCTTAATAGTTATTGGATTTTAAAAGAATAGGTTCAAAATAACTTTCAAAGTTAAAGGGAATTGGGGAAATTTTAAGTTTCTGTGTATTACACTGACAAAACTCTAAGGATTTCTTACTGGAATCTGATTCCTGTCTTAAGCCTGCTTATTTGTAAATCATCTAATGATATTTAAAGGAATTTATCACTTTCAAGGTGCATACTAAATCTACATCTCTTTTATCTCAAAATTCTACATGGCATCTGCGAGATTATCTATCTCAATCCACGTGTCGCATCTACATACATATTTAATTCATGAGCACTGCAAGGGTATAGCATTGCTGAATGGATTATTTCCTTGAATTCATCATCAATAGTTCTAGAGCTATTTTGTGTTCACCTGTATGTCCCATCTTCTAGGCAGAACAAATTATAGACTTTTGGAAGAGCCATTTTTCTCACTGTATAGCACTCAGCTTGCATTTTCCTTAACATTAAGCATAATGCTTTCCAGGACTAACTTCATGAACTGTGACCAGAGTCACAAGGGTCCACTCAGAGCTAAGAAAAAACCAGGCTCTAAAAAATGTCTTCAAATGAGGCAGGCAGAGAACATCATCTAGAGTTTTCTGAATGAACTGGACAGCCAATTTCCCAAACAATGCTCTGCTTTTTATAACCTTACCAAAATAGAGATAACTAAGAGAAGTATGTATGCAGACATTTTTGTGATAATTCTGTAAGTAAATACTAAATCTGCAAAAACACAAGTTTTGTTTTGTAATTGCTTTGTTGAGAAACAATGAATTGTTTAGACTAGTCAAAGCTACTGTGCCTTCCCAGGTAGCAGCCTCAGGTGAAATACCAATGCAGTGACCTTCAGTGTAATGGAATCTCATGCTAGGTGACACAGTGTGTGGCACTAGTGATTGGCAACTAGTGTACAATCACAGTTTTCCCCACTTCTCAGGAACTATTAAACTATAAGTGAAATTTCTTCACCTTTCATGCCACCATTGCTCAATGCTTCTGCTACAAATACGATCACAAAACTGTAAACCAGCCAGTTACACAATATGGCTGATTAGAAAAGAAAAAAACAGCACACAATTCCTGCAAGCAGCTCATCAGTTTATAGCATATACTGACTGTTTGCTGTTGGCATATCTTGGAGTCAAATTGTTTTGTTTCGCAGAACTGGATCTACTGCCTTATTTGTGTGTTTCTTAGAAGGTTATTTCTTTTTTTTTTGGTTTTTCTCCGGTACCAGGAACTGAACTCAGGACCTTGCGCTTGCCAGGCAGGCACTTTGCCGCTGAGCTAAATCCCCAGTCCCCTTAGAAGGTTATTTCTGACAGAACTAAAACCTAATTACTTCACATTTCCAAAATACCAGAGTACATATGCTAACAGGCAAAATAATCTAACACGAAAAATAATTTTATGCTCTTAGAAGTCAGTGACCTTTAGTGACTGATATTGTTTCTTAAAAAGTGAGACTGACTTTGAATGGGGATGACAACTATTTACGGATAGCTAAACTGTCCAAATCAAACTCTATTGATTAATTCTTTTAAAAGTTTATTATTTACTTTTTGAATATTATTAAGAAACACTTTCTCAACCCTTTCTATGCTGTGATTCCAATATTCATCGAAATGCCGTGAAAATAGCAACATAGAATCAGTACATAAAACTGAGGTCAGGCTTGTTTGGCTATCGTCTTAAATATCCAGGAAGGGTGTCTGTCTTTCTGTCTGCCTGTTTTCTCCTCTCTTATTTCCTGGAACTAATTACAAGTAAAATGAAAAATGACCACAGTAGAAGGACACAAAAAGTTTCAATCCACAAGGATACAACTAAATACTGAAAAAGTACAAACATCCTTACATAAGCAAAGATTCTACATTATTTTAAATGATCGTTCTTGATCTTTGGTAATTCAGAAAAGTTCACATTTTGTGTTTTAAAAAAGAAGCACTCACTTACCCTGCCCTCTCCAAATCAAATACAGTAACTAGTACATTAGGCTTACACCTCTACTGGCCTCCTAAAAAAATACCTGCCGAAACAACTAAGCTATTGTTCCTGTCTAAATTCTTCTGAGGTGTCAAGAAAGCTGCATTCCTGGGCACTGCATAATCTTCGTGCCTGACCCCCCAAGAACCTTTAAGTCAAATTCACTTACCCCCAGAGGGCAACCCACTATTGTATCCTCTGCACTTTCTAGCCACCTATGAACAATGGGTAGTAATTGCAACTGTCACGGGCAGTCGGCAGGAAAAGTAACCCTGCACTTTTTTTCCAGTTTACTGCCAAACCTGAGCGGAGCACCTAATAACCATGCCCCCGACAGAAGAAAGACCTACAGTTGCTTTTAAAATGCATCTAAAAACAGCTTTTTGAACAGAACCAGAGGACAATAACCAAACTTGTGCTCTGAATGTGAAGCTCAAAAAACTCAAAATTAAAGACAGAAACTTCTTTTGTGATCGTACTGTAGCTTCCTAAACTCGCCCCCAGGCAAGCCTGAAAGGACAGCTGAGCCTCTTTCCTCTAAGCTTATCATCACTGCTGTGGCTGCTTTTAAGTTGGACTTGTGAAGGAAAACCAGGGAGGGAAAAAATGTTTGTCCTCCAATGGAATGAGATCACAAGGCTCGGGAACGGCCGTCCTCTTTCCTCCACTCTTAGTTATTACCTAGGTCAGCGGAGAATAAAGCGCCTGGCAGGATACAGGCTGTGGTGCAGGTGCAAATGGGTTAAAATCCATCAGAATAAGATGAAAGACCTGCTACAGTCCAGAATGAAACTTCCTGGTTCTCCTTAAACTTTGTCTTTCGTCTCTTTGAGGCATATTCACTGACAGTCATTTAAATAACTCCATGGTAGATTTTGATCGGTGGATTTATTGATTAGAAATCATTTACTCATCATTCACTTACCATTCATCACACTCTGAATATATGTAATTCTAAACAATTTGACTGGATAAATGAATTATTGAAACGTTTTGTGGAAGTTTTCAAATATCAAGACGTGAATGTCACACAGAGCAAACTTTCTGAGGAGATGAATGATTTGCTTTGCTCCAGGACACTGAGATGCAGTAGAATTTTAAGAAAGACAGTTGCTCTCACTGGAGGAGCCCTTACAGACACGCCTATGCAAAAAGGTTACTTACATTTCTACATGTGTATTAATATAAACCTAGCGATCTTTTAAATATATGGTTAGCATCTACAAGAAAATAAATACAATAACACAACTAAAAATCTTAATATGAAGGACCAAGCATCTGAATTTCTCAAGATTAATCTTACTTTAGAACTTAGAATCACTGTCCTATTGGCAACAAACAGGAAATGTATGCTATCAGGCCCTGAGAAAACTCACTTTTAAATTAAATGAAAGGTTCACTTGCTTCTATTTCTAGGTGAAGGAATCAAATCTTCTCCCTCTGCTGTTAGTAGAAGTTTGTGAAGATATGAATATTCAGTATTTTCTGTAGTCCATATAAAATTTTCCATTGCTGTGAATACTTGCTGATTCAAATAAAATCAAAGCAAGCACACCACCCTTGTTGATAGGCATTATTGATAGGTATTATTATATCTCCCCACTAATCATTTCTGGTTTCAGTTACAGAATATGTACATTAACATTTCCAATATGTAAGACATATACAATTATTTTATAAGATGCAATTGTTAATGTTTCTGTGGGTATATTTCTACATATGAAGTAAGTCGTTTAAGTTTAAAAAGGAGAAAAAATCAAAGCATATTAAAAATCTAGTGGAGTTATTCTCCTCAAAACAACATACCATTCAAAAGGTACAAACAAACAGAAAATGAGAATACTGATAACAAGCTAGAAAGATCTAAAATAGACAATTCATGCAGGAGAAAGGGATGGGGCACAAGTATTGCCTCACCGTTAATATTTCTAAATGTCAACCTTCATTTCCGCACATTTGGATCAAAATCACTATATGCACATTACCTTTTATTTCGCCAAAGTTCCCTGATCCCATTGCAAGAAGCTTGTCTTTCCAGTCCTTTGAGAGTAGTTTTTCAATACTGGGAGTTTCTAAGTAAAGAAAAAAATATAAGCAAATCAAAATGACTGTGTTTACAATGGGGCTCATTAAAAGTCTATCTGCTAAAAATAAGGCCATCCCTATCCTGGCCCCAGTTCATAATGACTTCATCAACAAACTGATAACAGGGGAGGGAAAAAGAATGTGTTTTGTCACCTGCTGTTTCAAAATCATTAGCTTTCTCCTCTTGCGGAACAAAGCCATACTAATTCTTTATGACAATGGGTACATATAAACCTGCAGTTCATTGTTTTTCAATTTGGTGAACAAATTCTTGTTATAATGGATGCTTGTCAATTTCAGGGTGTTAGTCTGCAGTCAAAAAATAATTATGTTGTTAAAATGCAGAGTTAAAAAAGGCAAAGAATTAGCTCTTAAATCTGCTACATGTAATTATATCCCTCTGTGTGTTTACAATTACATCCACTTTATAATACGTGTTTAACATCGTGTGGTAGTAAGCGCACTGTGGTAAGATTTGCCAGTACCGTGAACATTTAAAAAAAAAAAGTTGATATAAAAAAAAAAGGTTTAAAAAGATGGCAAAATCTAGAGAAGTGAATCGTGCCTATAATGGAAACCTATTATTTGCTTATTGCAGATTTGTATCATACTCTTAAAATGCCCTGTGTTGGGTCAGGACACACACATTTTAGAGACCAAGGCTATGCTTTAGTCTGGTATTTGTTTTTTTTTTTTTATATACACAACATGGCTTTGACCTCTTCTTTTGTGCGGAATTTTAATGTATAAGTAAATATAAATGCTAATAAAACTCCCAAACATTAAACTCAGCTCCAAACAATGTAATTGTATATTCTTGTCAGCATTTAGATGGGTACACAATTACAATGGCTTTCAATCCCACTATTAGCACTGCATTCAGTTAGAAAATGGAGTGTACTAAAAGTGTCCCAGTATGCTCCATCTAAATAACAATACCCACACTTATTATCTGGATCTAAGACATGCACAGCCATTCTGCACATTGGTGTTTATGTGTATTTGTGTTTGTTCAGGCATTTGTTTACCCCCTACTAAGAGCATAAAGGGAGTACATGTTAACTTATCAAAGGGACCGTCTGTCCTAGAGACCATAAGATTATTAGAAACTGGTTAATTTTCCCCACAGTAACGTGCATTTTAAGAAGTCTTCATCATCATCTTTGGTTAATGCCATGGACTTTTTTCAGGACCTTATTTTAACAACCATCAGTTATCACAGTCACAAAGCCTGCATGGAGTTTTCAACAAAGCAGGGGCACAATGCCTTGAATATTTTGTTTTCAGACGTCAAACACATAAGGAAATTAAGATGGTGAAAAGCTCTGAATACCGCTTTGCAGAGCCCACATATTAACATATATGTGCAAATATACAAATGCACACCACACTACCATGTACAGCTTTACCCACGGACTGTGTAAAAAGTATCATTTTCCTTTTTCATGACATGTATATACCGATGTTTCACATTTAAGGAATAAAAAGATAATGAAGAGTTTACTTTTATGTTCTCTTAAAGTATCCCCATTTATTCCATTGTTTGTAAAATGACAATGGCAAGTCTGTGAGTAACAAAACAGTCATATCATAACCAATATTTCTGGTCTCCGAGGCTTTAAAGGTAACTTGAAAAATACTACTGCACAGATTTCCAACGTTTTTTACATTTCCAGTAAACACTTTGTGAGCAAAAGCATTTCTTAAACCTTATCAGAGTAGGTCAAACAAACACCACTGTTTCTTTTTTCCAGCACTCTACAAAAATTCTTGAGTAGCATGTAAACAGGGCACAGCCAATATGCTATTTGCAATAGAGTACCGTCAGTCATTAAAAGCTAACAAACCTTTGCAAAGCAGGAATGCAGCAATACAAATCCATTGTGTGCTAACAATACGCCCCTGAACCTCCCTGCACCAAAAGCAGACCATTTTACTTTTAAAGCTATTGTCTGCAAAGTCCATGACAAAGCTTTTTTCCTGCAGCTAGACAAAACATTCACCGTAGTGTGCTCCTAAAGAAACAGAACTTTTCTAAGTTGCAGAGTTAAAGAAACAGCCACGAGATTTCTGAAACCTGCAGAACACCCCTGGCCTCTTTATTAAGTACTATTAGGAGAGTGCACAACCACTTTTTTCAAGTACTCAACTTTTCGGATATGCTGTAGAAAAATGAGTAACTTATTTAAGATCAAGTTGTTTGGAAAAAGTAGAAGCAGAGACAGATCTTACTCAGGGTTGTCATGTCTGTGGATGAGTGAAGACACTAATACGTAAGTAAGGATGAGGTCTGTGCATTAAATTCAGGTTCAAATACTTGCATTCGGCAGCCTATGTGCCACGAACCTGCTGGATCACTTTACCTGTTCATTCTCTCATTTAATCACAGCAAACAACTGAAGACTCAGTGTGTTATTATATGTATTTACAAGTTAAACACACACACACACACACACACACACACACACAGAAATGGACTGGTCTGAGGTTTTCACATGATGAAATCGAAAGAATTAAGGTCCTGAACTTTTGTCCTTTAGATTTATCTCCCTCATACACAATGAAATGATAATGAAAGCTACCAGCTTGAAGGCCAAGTGTCATGCAGTATACTAGGTCCTTCACACATACTATTTGAAACATCTCACAATCATATTCTGAATTATATGTTAATATACCTACTCATATTTTTTTAAAAAAACAACATTTAGGAAGATGTCATATCTGCCCAGTGTGGAAATAAGTTCAACCTATTGGATTTCAAAATCTCTGCTCTTACACACACATACACACACACACACACACACTTTAATCTGCAAAACAATTCTGGGAAGTAGGAAAAACTACTGTTATTAACTTCACCACTGGATGAATGAAGGAAAAATTTCAGGATGAACTTTTGTTTTTGTTTTTTTTCTGGTACCAGGAATCGAACTCATGACCTTGCACTTGCCAGGCAGGCGTTGTACCGCTGAGCTAAATCCCCAGGCCCCAGGATAAACTTTTAAGCTTTTCAGGGTATTATGTTGATAGGAGTACAACTATGAGATTAAAAGGTGTGATTTGTTTTTAATAATTTTCATGATCTTCAAAATGCAGTCCAATTAGACGATATTGCATTTTAGAACACTACACAATTTATTGAAAACCTATGAATAGTTACAGAGGGACACAAGGAAATGCTTTGATTTACTTATATGTGGCCGGAAAGTTGTGTTGTAAGTCAAACAACCAAAGGCATCACCAAGACTCACATCAGAGGGCTAGGGCATGGGGTGGCGTGGGGGTGGAGGGTATATGTACGTGATTTCACCTACTTGACCTCTCTATCTGAATTTCTGCAAAATCAAGAGTGTACAAATCCACATCCCATAGTCTACCACCTGCTACAGTTTCAATTTGCTTATACAGGTAGTACCCTAAACAAAGGGTAAGAAACAATGTCAGGATAATGATCACAATAGATGAAGAGTAATTGAACTTCTCTGAAAACAGTAAAGATCCCAAAGACAGTTCACAATTAAAACTGCAAAAAACCCAATGGCAAAATCCCAATATTTAAATACACCTGTTCGCTAAGGTGTGAAATTTATCACAATGATATAAGTGCTGTTTCACTATTTATAGAGCAAAGAGATAACAATTACCTATTAAACAATTTTGTAAAAGGATGTTTTAAAAAACACGGAATCATATTTTATACCATGAATATGTTACCATGCTGCATACATAGTCATTTGCAAATGTTCAAGCTCTAGATCTTTTATTTTCATGTCAAGGTATGATGTATTGTTTTGTTTCTTTTTTTTTTTTTTTTTAATTGTTTGTTTGTGTTCAAATTGATCCCTGGACTTTTGTACGGATCTATATCCCAAGCCCTTTTTATTTTGAGACAGGGTCGCTCTAAGTGGCTGAGCTAACCAAGCTAGAGGAGACCTTTTTATCCCCTTTCCTCAGCCTCCTGGAATGCTGGGGTCACCGGTGTGCGCCACCATGCCTGGTTTATGCTGCTGTTTGTTTTTTTTTTTTTTTTGGTACCGCAAATTGAACTCAGGACCTTGCACTTGCCAGGCAGTTGCTTATGCCACTAAGCTATATCCCCAGCCCTATGCTGTGTTCTTTTTTTTTTTTTTTTTTTTTTGGTTTTTCTCCGGTACCAGGAACCGAACTCACGACCTTGCGCTTGCCAGGCAGGCGCTTTGCCGCTGAGCTAAATCCCCAGCCCCCCTATGCTGTGTTCTTAATGTAAACCTTTCTGAAGTTTCTCCTGAGCATTCTTTCTCCTGAGATGTCAATCTCCCAAGCAAAAGAGTATCACCATTAGCTTCAAAATGGGAACTAGGTCTTCCTATATTAAAATAAGTATACAATTCAATTTCAGGTTACTGAATGTTGCTCAACATAACAATTTTGTCAGTAGCACATACAGCTATTACATCCATTTTGTGAAGGAGGAAAAGAAGGTTAGAAACTTGCTTTGTGCAATATCATTTATCTAGAAAGTAGAGCAGATGGAATACAGAACCAAATCTGCTTAATTCCAGGATCTGTATCTTTAGGGGAAACTTCAATGATATATTTTAAAAGAGAAAATAAAATAGATGTTAACAAGATAAGTTAGTAAAAAATGAAAGGTCTTCTCTACTAACCTACACGTTAATGTTAAGATGAGTCTACTTAGGTACCTCTGTTTCGGCCACGAGGACCCTTCGGATGTATTTGCTCGTTTCTCCCTCCCACCCTTGCTTCTTTGGCTCACATATGCTTCTTCACATCAGTGCCTATGGCAATCCCCACCAGTGAATGCCCCCCCGCCTGCGCCAGCCATTGTTCCAACAGCATCCTGCTTCTTTAGGGGCTGCTCATTCCCTATAACTCGTGCTCCGTTTTCCCTTCAGTGCCAAATACTCTTAAGACTGACTCCCTCATCTGGAACAATGAGACCTAGAGACTCATGCCAACATATTGTAATTCTCCAACAAGCTGCTAGTGCCAAGAATTAAACCACATTCGCTCCAGTGCAGTAGCTTTACACACAAGCTCAGGTTTTTGCTTTGTGTGTATGTAGGGTTTTTTTTTTTCCTCTTAATCTCCCTTGAGCTGCTGTGGCAGAGCTCACTGAAAAATCAAGCAAGCAAAAAAGACATATGTGTAATATTTGACTTTTTTAAAAAAAGTGCCAAGAGTTAGGTCATATAAATCTGCCATTGTTTGTACTTTAATTTTGCAGCTGAAACTAAATTGTATTATGCTAGACACAGGTGATGCACACATTTATGAGTGGAAGTAGTTTTTGTGGAAGAAACAATAATATGGTTGAATTTCAAAATATACCAATTCTTTCTCTAAAGTCAGGAAATAAAAGCATAGATAGATTATTGATGTCATAGAATCATGTTTTTCAAGCTAAGAACCCTTACAGATCATTTAGATGTGCATTTTGTAAAAATAATTTACCAAAACATTTATTGGACTTCAATAAATGGTTTGTCCAGCTAAAACAAAATAGAGCATTCCATTGTTGTGTCAATCTAATTTTCGTACACAGATTTGGAGTTTCATTTCTTCAGAAATGAGATATGTTTAGTTCTTCACAGACTGCCAGTCTTTAAGGGAGTTATGGATTATACAATGTTCTTCAAATATTTCACTGAGGAAATGAGTGTTTGCTGATGACTATTTGGTTCAACGTGGGTAACAAGTGGCCTACGGAGACCTCTTTATTTTACAGGCTGCAAATGATAAATTAGCTGAAATAACCTGCCCCAAAATCACAAATCTAGTTAAGGGTAAAGGCAGGAACTTGAAGCATAATTCTCAGTTCAATGTTCTCTCAGTACAGTACCACATACCTGTGCTACAAGTGCTCCATTTGTTTTGTTTACTTTTGATTCCTTCATTAAAGAGCCCAATATTTGAAAAATAACACTTTGGCTTCATGTTAATCACTTCATCAAGTTCTACTTAATAATTATAGGACAGCACTCCTGTTAAAAGTAGGTCCTATTAACTTAATATTCTGCTCTTGGAGACTTTCACCTGACAGCCCCATGAAACTAAAGAATAAAAACGAGTTAGTGCATTACGCCAAGTATAGTTTTCTTCAGACAGGGAATTGTAATTCAATACTCAATGTGTCATTATTAAATTTCTGAAGTAAGGAAAAGATGTTTATTTTTAAAGGGACAAGTGGGATAAATCTGGAAATCATACCGGTAGGAATTCAACTCTTGCTGACAACAGCTACAGGTATAGACAATACATGGTTTTGGTGTGGTTGTTGGGTTTTTTTTTGGTTGGTTGGTTGGTTTTTGGTACTGGAGAGTTAATGTAGGGCCTTCACACCGAGTTACATCTCTAACCTTTTTAGTTTGGAGACATAGTCTTGCTCAGTCACTAAGAAGCCCAAACTGGGCCCCAATTATGATCTTCCTGCCTCCGTATATGGGAGTTCTGATACAAGGTAGATAATAAACACTTTCATATATCTAGAAAGTTATTTGGATGCTAAAGACCAGAACATCCTGAAACAGTCTGCTTAGCCAGGTCCTGTAGATTGTCCTCCTGTGGAAATACCAAGGTTTTCCAGGAAATGTTAAAATTGTACATACTACAACACACAATAGACACACATCTGAGATTCCAAACCATTAAGATTTCAGTAAGTCTTACTTTTCCATGTAATTATCCTCAAGTGAAATAAGCTCTAGAAATACTGTTAACATTGCCAAATAATTGTTATTCCCACTTGAAAGTTAATAAGAATTTTATCAGAAAAAAATGTCTTTGGCTGACTCAGGGTTTGAAATGTTTAAGGTGCAATCAGTTTTTGGAATGAGCTATACCTAAATCATTAGTCATAAGCTTAAACTTTCTTATTGTACCAGATGATACAATTAAAACACCTGTTCAGTTACACCCAACACTGTCTCATGTTTTAGAATATTTTTTGTGCATGATTAATCTGGCATAATTAGTACAGTAAACTTTCTACATGTTCTTTACAAGACAGCTCTATCTTTTTTTCATAAAATCCTCCATTAAAAGATAATTCATGAGTGATAAATTATCACTTCATCCACTCCATCTCTCGGAATGTAACTGTATTTTCTTAAATAGACTCAAACTCTGTTTTGTTTTTGTTTCAAATATTAGATCCCAGCAAAAATACCACAAGGTATTTGAGGGCAGCACTTCACCAAGTAATTGCAAAGAGTAATTCCTCAGGAACAAAATCTCCTTTGTGTTTTATTACTAAACATAAAAAATAATAATTTAATATCATAAAACCTGACTCCATCACTTACTTTTTTTGTGATGTTTGGCAAGTAATTTAACCTCTCTACGCTTCAATTTACTCACCTGAAAAGAGGATAATAACTGCACTTATTCTATGTTTGCTGAGATAATTAATTTATGCAAAGCATTTAAAATAGTGCAGGCCACATAGTCATATCCTAAAAATGTCAACTATGTTACACCCTCAGTTTAGTATATAGCAATTCAAGAAAACTGTTTCCAAAATAAAATTACCTATATTATAAGCAAGAACTTCAACCAAGGACAACAGTTCTACCCAGACTGATTTTCATAATAATCCACTATTAGTTTTCTCGGTTGTCTATCATGAAGAGAGGGGTACAGTAGTACGAGGGGTAGGAAACGGGTCCTTTCCACTAGGCTCAAGCATGAGATGTCCCGAAACAGCACACACACTACAGATAGACCCAACGAACCTCTGTTTTAATGCTTGGTTTTCAGTTGTCTTTCTAATTTTCCAAAGATTCTATTAGATCTTCAGTGATATCTAAAGCTTTTTAAAAGCCAGCGGTGTTGACAAGTCAAAGGGAACAACAAATAGTTTTGTAGAACTCTTTTCCCAGGACCACTCAACCAACACTAACAGTTATTAATTTTATTTATTAGTGCGATAGCCTTGTCCGCTATCTTTGCTCACTTACCCCAACCCCCAACAGCAAAACATTTTCACTTAATAAAACTGGGAGAGTACAGGACCCTTGCATAAGACCTTTTTGACGAAGTGCACAGGTAAGAACACTGTTCATTCACATCTGAATAATTTATGATGTCAGGAAGAGTGGGCGGAGTGATGGGAATCAAGTTCTGACCTTTAGTTATGATGAGAAGGATCAGACTGATGAGAAGAAGCAAAAGGCTTAGTAAGAAAGGAGGGATAGAAAAGAAAAGCAAAAGCAACTTAATAGAAAATCAGGAGCAAAGATGTTTATGATGCAAACATATTAGTCAATTAATAAAATCAGGGGGCTGGGGATTTAGCTCAGCGGCAAGTATTGCAATTTAGCAAGCGCCTGCCTGGCAAGCGCAAGGTCATGAGTTCGGTTCCCGGTACCAGAGAAAAACCAAAAAATAAAAATAAAATAAATAAATAAATAAATAAAAAATAAAATCAAAATTCTTATAGAAGATTTTTGTGACTATTTTATTAAATCCATCAAATAAGCAATTTTCTTAGATAAGTAATAATAAGCCTTTTACTTTCTGTATATTTCATTTTAAATAGTATGTTCTCATTATATATGCATTATATGTATATATGCATTATATGTATATACCCAAGAAAATAGAAAAGATGTCCTAAGAACTAAATTATATAGTATGAGGTAATGAGAATCAGAAATATTTAAAACAAATAAGGTCTTCATTTCACAAGACAAACTAACAAAACTGAGGAAAACCTTAAAACAGCTTAAAAAAAACACATCTTAGTGAAGATAAGAATGAATAGTTCTAAACAAACTACACATAACCTCTGAAATATTTAGGAAAAGAGTTAAATAAATGTATATTTGAATTATAAATGGTTCAAGTCACTGCTATAAACAGTATATATACATAATGATCCATTTAATTAAATATCTAAAGCACGCTGAAAATAAAAATGAATGGTCATATTTGTAGAATATTGTTGTTGTTCAAAATTGGGAAAGTAGGTAGTAGAGAAGAGAATGAAGATATACAAAGTACAGAAATAGAAAATCATTTAACATACATTAGAATAAGAAGTCCAATACTTTAAAAATCTGACAGAATGTTTTACCACTGGAAGTGAGAATTAAAACGCATACAGCCTGATGCTAAAGCACTACATAGCTTGAGTCTTCTCTATCACAACATATGTGAACTCAAATCTCAGTCTCAGCCTACCAGATGCCTGAAAAGAAAGG
This sequence comes from Chinchilla lanigera, assembly GCF_000276665.1. Classification (NCBI taxonomy): domain Eukaryota; kingdom Metazoa; phylum Chordata; class Mammalia; order Rodentia; family Chinchillidae; genus Chinchilla; species Chinchilla lanigera. The sequence continues at coordinate 19,043,956 of NW_004955413.1, forward strand.
AACAATAAAAACTGGTATGATTCATATGGTAAATCAGGAATTGTGATATGCAGGTAGTTGAATAGTTCAGATGTTTGTTATAATTCAACTTATATATTTTTATATCCTAATACATGCATAAAGTCAGATTTTTAAAATCAAGAAAAATATTCTCTGATTTTTTAAAATTTGTGTCACAAAATTTGCACATGGTCTTTTCAACCAAAGTAGTCCATCTGCCTTAACAACTTGTTATATTTGGTCTCTCATAACCTTTTCATGAATTTTGGGTTGTGTCAACTAAAGAGTAATTTTAGATGAGAAAATACAATAGTTTTATCTCTAATGTTCACAAGCTTACACACAAACCTGCAGTCATATGTTTGCTACAGTGCACTGGGGCTCCCAAGAATGCACAGAAGCAAAGCAAAGCAATAACAGAATCTCTAAGCCAAAGCCAATTTATAAGAGTTCCCTTTAAAAAGTACTTTCATATTGAAAGGAACAGTTAATGATTAATTATTTGACCAATCTTATGCATCTCTATTTGTTTTCCTGAGTAACCACTTTCAAGAAATCAATATATAATACAACAACCATTGTTAATTTCCTATCACCTTATCTGAATTTCAGGATTGCTTTTATTGTTCTTGTGGTATTCTGTAAATGTATGTGTGTTCGTTAATATGTTTTCATTCTTTTATTTTTTAAAATAAAAAAATAAAAACTGCTTCCATTTACAATGTGCAAGATAAAGAATATAAAAACAGATAAAACAAAAAATTTAAAAAACAACTGGATAAAAAAGGTGAAAACAGAGTGTAGCTTTTACTTTTCCTGTATCACCAGAGCCCTTAGTGTTTTTTAATGATAATGGCAGTGTACATAAAAGTAGATATTATCATCCACCAACACAAGGCATGATCAAAATATATGCTGAATACTTAAATTCAGAAATTTTATTACACTGAAAGGCATCCTGCCATTAATCCCACTCAAAATATTCCCCTTCCTGTAGAACACTCTTATCCCACCATATTTGTCACTTTCTGAAGCACTCTGGAAGTCCTCTTCTATGTGCATGTTTTGTAAGGAGTGATTAAAGCGAATGCTGCTGCTGAGCGGCATCCAGCAGAAAGGCAGGCTGTGTGTCCTCATCCACCTTACCAGACCTGGTCCTGTGCAACTTCTGGCTCTTCCCTAAAGACAAAATGACCATGCAAGGTAAATATTTTGAATTCATGCAGGACAAGGCTGTTACAACAACGCAACTAACTACACTCGCAAAAGAGGACTTCTAGAACTGCTTCAGAAAGTAGCAAGAAGGACGGGATTGTGTGTGAAGCAGGGTCACTAAGTTCCTCTGCTCCTGACTCATTTATTGCAACAAGATTAGAGAGAGTACTTTACTGGAATTTAATTCACTAATGAAGAGGAAATAATTGTGCACATAGATTTTCCCCCCTAAATTCTCCTAGTGTTGCCATAAAGCAAGAATTCTAAAGTAATCTGTTTGTCAATTGAACTTGCAATAAAAAAGTTCTACTAGGTAATAATTTCCAAATATGGGACCAATTTCTCATCTTGTACGCAATTAAGAAAATAACTGAATCAAACTGGGGAGATAAAGTTAAATTAAAAGATCAGTATATGGATAAGAATAGTAGAATGAATTAATTCAATAAAAAGTATGCACTGTGTGTTTCTCCAGGCATGGAGGGGCAAAGCAGTAGTGGCTTCGTGTGCCCAGCTTTCATAATCACAGGGGAATTGCCTTAAAATTGAAAATTCCAGGGGCTGGGGATTTAGCTCAGTGGCAAAGCACTTGCCTGGCAAGCGCAAGGTCGTGAGTTCGATTCCTGGTACCGGAAAAAAAGACAAAAAAAAAAAAAACAAAAAGAAAATTCCAGCGGCCACTACAGCATCTGATTCATTACACTCTTTGGGCTACAGGAATATGAACTTTTCCTCATTGTTCCTTTGATAAAAATACAATTTGGGGAATAAAAACAAAGATAAAATACCCTATTTAACCATTAGAAAATTGAATTTAAAACATTTTTACAAGTGAATAAGACTTGCATAGAATGCATTCATTGAATTCTTCTTAGGAAGGAGAAGAATTTCACTAATACCATACTGTCATTTGAGCAATAATTAAACATTATTAACTAAAAAATTCAACTATCTTCTAATACTTTCCTATTTGATAGCTCATTCTAATGTAACCTTTCAAGTGCCAATGAAAAAACATCAAAGTGAGATGCAACAAAGAATAACCAAGGAGCCCATATATATTTTAATTATTAAATAAAGATAATGATTTACTGGTATATTGTGATCAAGAGGCTTCTTTAAATTTTATGTAAAAGATCATGAATTATGCGATCACACATTAGAAACACATCTATTTCTTTTTTGTTGCTCTTCATTTGGTTTAGTTTGGGTTTTTGCTGCTGGGGGACACGTAAATATTCTTCAGTATAATATCTCATACATATAGACGAGGTGTAGATGTTTATGTAAATGGCAGACACAGATTCCTGAGATGTCACTAAAATGACAAGGGTATTGTCTCTGATGGTGAAGAGTTGAAGTAGGTAGGTTCAAAGAAGAATGGGAGAAATCCTATTACAAGTAATTTGGTAAATCAGAGAAGAATGAATGAGATAAAGTCTTTTCTACTTAGCAATTCTCAGAGTAAAATCTTTAAGAGAATGGCAGGACCACAAATTATTAATTTTGGAATGTGTACTATGGTAGAAAATAAAATTCTTTGTCTACACTTTGAATTTAATTAAGATGCATTTCTACAGGTTAGCCACATCTGACTTCTTCATATACTCTCAAAAACATTGGTTGGTAACATCCATCTCATTCTGTTTTCGACCTAATAAACTGAGAGAAAAAAGCATGATACATAAGCATTAGAGGATGATTACATATTGGCAAGGACAATACAATGTAGTTAAGAGAAATGGTACTGTTGCACGTTCTTTTTTGCTCCTGTGCTTAACTTTCTGGAGAAGTATAATTGAAAAGTCTGATTCTCATATGTAATGATAACTAAGGATACTGATCCATAGATTTCATCACCAAAATCTCTTTCCCAGACACAGTTATCTATTATAGTTGACATAAGTTTGTATATCACTTGAGTTTAACTCCTCATGAGAAATGTATCTAAGAAAGAAAAGTATGTGCATGTGGGGAGGGCTTAAAGGATGTTCACCATACTATGATTATTTCTTGTTTCCCTAATGATTTGTTTAAAATTATTTTGAAAAGCAGAAGAAAGTTTATTAAAATAGCCTAGGGATTTTGGTGAAGTACAATGAAAAATCAGCAGTTTAAAAATTAAGATATAGATCAGTATTTCATTTCAAAAGGATGGGTAAATTCAAGTAAAATAAAAGACCACCCAATTTTCTGACCTATGGGTCAGAGAGCAAGTTTTTACAAACTTGAGAATGGTCTATTTTAAAGCCTTGAAAATCTGTGGTCCATATGTTAGAAACTCAAAGGTGTTTATACTCCTGGGAATTTTCCCCAAGGGATATGGAAACCCCCAGGAACCTGTGGTGCAGTTCCCAGAGAGATGTGCAGAGCACTTCACTCATACAAGGCCTCTGTTATAAGACATGAGGTCTCCTATTCAGACTGAACACTGGCCTCAACACGGCAGACTCAAACAGACCTCAGTGTTCTCAAATAATTGGAAAAATTCTTACAATTCTTTTAGGAAGAAGATTCAGATAAAATGTACCTACTAATTGTGATGAATTGGAAAAACATATTTGAATCATTTTTGCAAGGTGTTTCAGAAGTAGAGATTGAGTTCTTCAATTAAGTACAAGCAACCCAAATAAATAGTTCTAAGTATGGCAGCTGTGATGCTCATATTTTAAATTGTACAAGGCACATATTTTAATGTAAGACATTTCATAAGCTATGAATTTAATTTATTGCAATAGATTTGCAAACATCAAAACAGATTTTTACTACTTGAAAGAGATCAACACTGAAAGATATATTACTGACTTAAAATATATCTTTATGAGATTAAGAAATAAAAGACACGTTCTCTCTCTAAAGACATAAAGAAAAACCATCATTGTTACATGGCAGTTATCAAAGAACAAAAGAGAAATTACTTTGTATAATGAGAAGATTAAATTCTTTACCAGAATATTTGCAAAATGTATAAATTACATTAAAGTTCATTCACAATCTAACCAGGTTTCCCATTATAACAAGATTTCCTATTATATATGTATACATCAATTTATTACTTCAGTCCATAATTCTAGATGTAGAACTTGAGTTGCTTCTCTTTCTTTCTCAGCAAATTGTTCAGCTTGTAGTGCAGCACCCACAGAAATTTTAAAGCAGCGAAGCCAAATCCCCAAAATGTGAATAGCTCGATGCCAAACAGAGCTGCACAAAAACTGAAAACCAGCACTTTAAAAAAATACTTGATTTGAGTTTAATTGAAACTCTTGTTTTCATACATATTTCAGCCTTTCTGTTGTTGTGACAAATAAAGTGCCTACAAAATAATGATCAGCGAGGTCTCACAGCATGGAGGGGGAAAAGTAAGAGGAAAAAAAAAAAGTTTATTCTACTCTATTTGAATTACATTTAGGGAGTTCTCTATGGGGCTACTACCAAATCCTTTAAGCCCACCAGCCTCTTACCTACATTAAATTAATGAGGCATCTCAAGCATTCATTCTTTACCGGCAGCTCTAGGCTCTCAACTTGGACACCTACAATTTACTAAATTACAAACAGTGACCTAGGGGAGACATCTGTTTGTTATATACAATATTGTATTACACAGTACACTGGAAGAATATTTGGGAGATTAAGGTGATAAGATATATGTTGAATTATATTTTCTGGGGTTAATAGGGGGTAATGTACAACTCTGTGATCTTCTCTTTACTGATAAAAATTCCTGCTTTCGCATCAGGCAGTAAAGGCCTCTGAAGATCAACAGGGTGAAACACAATGCTCATAAGAAAGGCAGTGCTAAGAGGTCTCCATTATGCCATGATACCCACTCCCACCGTACAATACGTTTATTAAGCCTAAATACATTAAGCTTGATTATAATCAATTTTTTATAATACCACCTTCTTACGAATGCTCATAACACTCGGCTCCCAGGGATGTACTTATAATGAGATGGCCAGGTGTATTTTCCATTACAGGCCTCTGCTGGAGTTTCTATAGTACTTTCTCTCATATATTTCAAGTTAAATGCTCTCTCTATTCTTATGTTGGCTTCACAATAGCTAGTCCTTTCGCAGTGATTAATTTTCTATTCAGAAAAAAAATTGCTACTTTTTACTTTGTCCTCTTTTGCTTTCAGATCCAGCTCCGTCGTTTTCCCTTGTCTATTCCAGAAACTCCTATCTACTGTCCCCTCAGACCACCATCTTCTAGCCCCCAAATTGTTTTTACTGATATATAGTCAAAAATATTTAGGAACCCACCCCTCCCAGCAGGAGATGATTCAGTTAATGCAAAACAAAAACCCTGAATTATCAGGGCTATAACTGAGCCAAAAAGTACTGTTGCCCCTTATATTCTATGACCCCAGCAGTCACTGATTGACTTGCAACCCTGCATGCAAGCAAACAATATGAGTTGTATGTGTGACTTTATGAACGCTGGTATGTTAGGTGAGACCCGGAAGGGGATGAGGGTGTCAAGGCGATTATTAAAAGTACCCAGGAAAAACAAAATCCCGTTTCAGGGAGTTGTTGTTTTCTTTTTTGTTTAAATATGCTCTTTACTTTGTTTTGGAATTGAGGCATTTTGTGAAGTTCTCTGCACTGGTATTCCTAGGCATGTTTAAACAACAGAAATAATGGAAGCATAATTGATTGCAGCTGGGAACTGTCATCCTATCAGCAAGCAGCACCTAACTGGCAAATACTACAAGCTCGTTAAAGATTCCTTTATGAATTGGGCACTGTGAAAGGACTGGGCATTCTTTATCCCATGTACTCAAGTCAAAATCGTCACTGATTTATTTCTCAAGTTTTTACTAGACTAGAAACAGTAAGCGGTTAGTCTGCTGGCCTCTCTCCAGGGTGTTTAGGTAGGGAAGGTGGGGTGCTTTGTTTCACAAAGTTAAATGTGTAACAGGTTTCTAAACATGTTACCTCTTTAAGTCAGAGTGGAGATATTCAGTAAAAGCAATCTTCTCAGTACATGAACTTTCATAGGAGAAAGGAGGAAAAATAAAAATACCTTACCCAGAAAATCCATTTTTGTGAATCAAATTACTATAAATTTCTCCCTACGTATCGTATTCTGATCAGAGAATACCAAGGCTTAATTCTTATCTGGAAGCGGCTTTTATATCACTCTTTAAATTTACTTAACTCAGACTTTCCCCCCACCAAAAGGGAGGGGGTAGAGGAGAAAGGAAAACTAATAATTCCACATTAACTTACTAAGAGAAAAGCTACAGTAAGTCCCTTTTCCTATTTTCTTATATTTGTGTAGCTGTTAGACATTTTGCAAAGGAGGGGAGCACCAGCCAGCCTTTCACAACAAAAGACCCACTGTCACCGAGCCAGTCCCAGACATGGTAGAAACCAGCCCACAGGAAAAGGCCTGGCTCCAATGTTAGGCCCCGGCCGAGTACAGTCACTATATTCACTCAAATTGGCAACAGGTCTCAGTGTTCCTGGCTTTGAGCTGTGAACAAGGGTCGGGATTGAATAACCAATTATACAACCGCTGACTGAGTTTATCCAAGGTTTGCAAACTGCTATAATAGCCCAGTATTCAACCAACTGTTTTATCCTTTTCCAGATATAGTGTCATATCTCCCCTTGTGCTCCATTTACATGTCATTTTATTACATACATCCATTAAAAAGGTTAATACAGTGTCACACTCAATGCCTAAATGTTACCTTACAGGGGTTCTGCCTCTCTCTGGGGCATTTCATAGAGACACCTTTCTCTGTCTTTCACTTTCTCTCTGCAAGTCAAACCAAGTTTCTGTCAAGACTACAAAACAGTTCATGAAAGAACAGTAGCCAAATGTCAACAGTTTTCCAAAACACTACTTATACTAATAGGCTGATTAAACCTACCCTGATATCTAAAAAAATTCTCAAATTTGGCAGTTCATAGCAGCACCCAAATTTGAGGAGAGCCTACAAATGCACCCAAATATATGCCTGCTTTCTGCACTAAAATGGGTGTCTCTCTAAGTTCAAAAAGACCTAAAAGTTCTTTCAGAATATCTAGGTGCCTACCTTTATACATAAAGGTTGAGAAGGAAATAGACAACAGAAATGGAATTTAAAGTACTTTTCATAAATATCTACAACTCGTTTGTGAAGGAGTACCCTCCAACTCAAAAAACAGAATAAGGGAAATGGTACAAGCATCCAGTAGTCAAGCTGGCAATTTTTGGTACCTTCATTTTTGGTCCTTTATTGTTATTGCATGCTTGGAGTTAACAGATGTTTTACAAATAATTTTATCTTCTCCTTAATAGAGATTCCTGACCCAGACAATAAACACTAGAAGATGTTGAAAGAGATTCAAACAGTCACAAATTAGTGGAAAAATATTTCACTCCCATAAATGAGAACTATTTTTAAATGTCCCTACCACTAAAGATAATATAGTTTCATTGTAATCCCTATTAAAGTCTCACTGGAATTCTCTGAAGAAACAGGAAAGAAATGAAAAATTTGAATGGAACCAAAAGAAAGAAAGAGTGAGCCAAAGTAATTCTAAAACAAGGTAACTTTTAACTAAGACTTCCCAATTTAAAATTATATGACAAAGTTATAATAATCAAACTATATGGTACTAGCATAAAAGAGGCACATACACAAGGGAAACAAAACACAAAATCCTAAAATAAAACTAAATCTATACGGCCAATAAATATTGTACAACAAAAAAGACACTATGGTGAAAAGATAGTTCCTTCAGTAAATGGTGCTGGAAAAACTGAATTTGTACATGTCATGCAATATAATTGGATCCTTACCCCACACCAAGCACAAGAACTCCAAATGGCTAAACACTTAACCACAACAGCTGGTACCACAAAATTCCTTGAAGGAACATGGGGAGAAAGCCCCATTACATTGGTTGTGGCAATGATTTCTTGTCTATCACACCAAAAGCTCAGGCTGTAGCACAAAAATAAACACCTAAAATTTAAAATCTTTTTGCACATCAAAGGGAACAATCAAAAAAAGGAACAGGCAACCTACAGAATCCAAAACACACTTACAAGCCATGTGTCCTACAAGGGCTTAATTTCACAGATTTATAAAGAACTCATACAGTTCAATAGCAAGAGCACAGACAAAACAAGATTAAGGGATTGGCAAAGGACTTGAATGAGCATTTCTCCAAAGGTGACACGAAAGTTACCAGCAAACAGATGGAAAAAGTGCTCAATCACTTATCTTTAGAGAAATACAAACCAAAACCACTATGAAGAGATAGCTACAATGAAATAAAGGAAACAGTGAGTATAGGCAAGGGTATGGAGAAGGCAGGCCTGGATTGATGCAGCCATTATAGAAAATAATACAGAGGTTCCTAAAGAAAGTAAAAGCAGGATCACCTCATGATCCAGCATTCTATTGGGCATGCACCCCAAGAAAATGAAATTGTGTCCATGTTCTTTGCATCATTATTCGTATTAGCCAACATCACAGAAACAACTTGGTTGTACATTAATGGATGAAAAGTTAAAGGAAAAGCAGTGTGTGTATACTGTACACAAACACACACGCACACACACATTTTTAACCATAGAATGGGAAGAAATCCTGTCATTTGCCATAACCAGAATGGGCTTGAAAAACACTATGGTAAGTGAAAACAAGCCAAACACAGAGAAGCACCAGATGTTCTCCCTCATATGTGGAATTTAAAAAAAAAAAAAAAAAGTTGACCTCAAAGTAGAACAGTGACTACTAGGGCTTGGGATGCGGGTGTGTGGAAAGCGAGAAGGTGGGTTTGATCAGTACATGCTATATGCATGTATGGAAATATCATGCATGTATATTAATAATATATAATTAATACATATTATATACTTATAATATATAATGTAATGACCAAATAAGCAAATCTCAAGTATATCAGCACAGTCATAGAGTATATGGCAATCTTTTATTTTTAAAGCCAATCATTATCCACAAAAACTTTACACATTTGGGTGTCCTTACTAATGACAACATGGGTCTTCACTTACTGAACATCCACTAGGCTTAGCTATATGCAGTGCCAATTACAAGGAGGAGTCTAAGAAAAATTTATAGTATTCTCTTTGCATTCATAAAATTCTGAATTCCACCATGGGCTTCCTATACATCAGTAACTAGGTAAAATTTTTAAGCATGACTATTTTTATTATTTTATATTTTAAAATAAGAACTTCTAATTTCTTGATTTCTTCTAATTTCTCACCTGTGATTAGGAAGAATTTGTTTGAATCCAGTGGTCATATGAACAGGCAAAATAGAATCTATTTTGAAGGACAGAACTGTAAAGCTGCACCTCTCTCTCCCTCTCTGTCCCCTCCCTCCCTCTCCCCTTCTCTCCATCCTTCTTTCTCCCTCTTCTTCCTCCCTCCCTCCCTCCACATAGTTCTAGGCAAGTACTATACCACTGACCTATGCTTCTCCCATTATTTCCCAGGCATTTACCAAATTAGAACTTCTTCATGATCCTTTAAAAAGGAAAGAAAAAGGACTTACATTTGTATATATTGAGAGGTTTTAGAGACATAGGATGCCATCACTGAAAGGTAACGCGTCACCTAAACTGCAATATAAAAACCCAGATGTTAATGAGGATCAAGGTATAGGGACTGACATTTTCAGGACGCTGACTGCAGTGCCACCACTGCTTTATCAAAGGCAGTGTAGTGTGGACAGAGGAAAACACCAGTCAGTTAGAATAAAATTTGAATCTTTTTGATAACAAGTGGACTTAGGCAACCTATTTAACCAAGAGCTTCGTTTGCTTACTCTACAAGTGAAATTATAGCTGGGTGTGATGACACAAACATGTAATCCCAGCATTTGGGGAAGCTAAAGAAAAAAGGTCATCAAGATTGAGCCCAGCCCGGGCAACATAGTGATTTTGCAAGAACCTCTCTCAAAATACAACATAAAGGTAAGGGATATAGCGCACTGTGAAAGCCTGGGTTCAGTCCCTAACACACACACATATACACATATGTACACACACACACACACACACCTATATATTTCAGTTCATGAACTTAATTCCTTCCACAATTCTGGTAGCAAACCGAATTGGAGAAGAACTGAACCAAATTTAATGGTTAGGTTTAGTGTTGACTCCATATGGAATCTGACTCAGTTCTTATCCAATTGTTGGTGACCAGAATATACTTGCTTTGTAGAGGACAAATGCTATCATCTTCACCATTGCATTCACACTATCTCCTGACTTTTCACTCCCACAGTGAATACTACTGTAAACAGCAAAATATTTTTAAGCAGTAATCTAGAACCCAAACATGGCTTAAATACATGCCTTCTAAACCAAAGTTCTGTTTTGATCGGGCCATGTAACTGAACGATGGTAGAAAAATAAGAAAAAACCCTTAAAACATGAAGCCCCACTATTTTTTCTACATAGTTTGGCTACAATTATAAGTGGAATCAAAAGAATATTTATCTAATGAGTGTTAGTCCAATTTTGGAATGATAAGAAAGCCCACTACTGAAATATGTTTATATATTTTTTCTTTTTCTCCAAAATTCTGACTTCAAAATGCTCCAATTTGCCATTTTTTGCTCTAAATTTTAGAAAACTATTTTGTGTATATATGTGAAATATAAGCAATTGTTTCGATTACAAAACCATTACAGACTGCCAGGTCTTGACTCTGATTATAATTATACCCTGACACAATTATTACAGTGAAGAGAGAACATAAGGGCAGAGTTTTTCCCGTTCCATCACCCTAGCGAAAAGAGTCATTCTGCGCTGGGAAGGCCTCTAGTTTACAGGGAGTCTTGTTCTGTGGGTCAGTTTTTTCTAATGAAAAAATAGTAGCGGAATATTATTCTGGCTAACTGGAAAAAGAGCACACAACCTGTTGCAATGCTTTGGTAGACACTGACCAAAGCACAATAGCATCTCCACTGTGACAAGTTCCTGGGCTATCTTCAAGCGTAATTCTGCTCTTCCTACCGACTTTATAATCTCAATGCAGTCTGTATGTGATTGCACTATTTTTATTTCCAAAAAAAAAAAAAATCCTAATTAAATAGTAAAGCTTTTAAAAGCACACCCTAAAAACATTTTCATCCCGTTTTCATTTTCTAAAAAAATGGACCTGAAGGATACTTATAGGAATATCTACCAAGGAAAACATGCTTAAACGTGTCAAGTTGTGAAAGCTAAGTTTCTACGTGACTGAAATGGTCACTATCATTCTAAGCAGGGCATGATATGGACACAAAAGAAAAGGGCCTAACAACAAGAGAAAGCCTAGCAAATTCAAAAGGAGGAAGAAGAGGAGCAGGAGGCAGAGGGGAAGAAGCGGGGAGGAGAGAGAGAGAGGAGAGGAGAAGGAGAAGAAGGGCATGACAAAGAGGAGGATGACAAAGGAGAAGAAACAGTAGTAGTAGCAGTGCTGACCACGAAATGCACATCCGCACTGTCCCTGCAGAGACACCTAAAACTAGGAAGGTAGAGGAAAGTCACACCTTGAAGGCTGTGGAATACCACAACATGGAAATCGCATCGCTTTCACTGAATGTGAGCAGGGACCTGAAGCAAACAGACTGGCAATTCACCCCCTTTAGCAATACCTGGGGCTTAGGAAATGACACCTCTGACAGAAGGTCTCAGAACAGTGAAGTTTAGAAGCAAAATTTCTATTTGACCTACTATTGCTCTCTTGTCTCCTGGTCTTCATTCTCCCCCAGACTAGATATTAAAACTAGAATTCCTCTTCCACAAGGAGGGCCAGAACATCAAGAATCCCTTTGCCTTGAAGCAGGTATAAAGCCTCAGAACAGTGCTGTAACTTTCCCTCATTTTTTTCTGCGGCAGAGTAGGCCGTAAAGAAATTCTCTGATTTACTGTCTTTGTAATTCATAAGAACTCATTCCCTAAAGGGCACTACCCTGTACTCAGAAGAAAGGAGGGCTGCCCAGAGAGGACAAAGGAATGTAAACAGACAGGTCTTGTTGGGCTTCCCCTCCCCTCAGTCTATTGTTCCGTACCCTTTGTTCCACTATGTTTTGCACAACTCTCCCGTTTTATTGAGCCTAAGGGAAAAAAAAAAAGATATTTTGCTCTCGATCTGTGTCTTGAAGGTAAAGCCTGCTGGGTGATATAAATCTATGATGAAGTAAATTTGTTATTTTTTTTTGGTGAACCTGTCTGTACTGCCCGTGGTTCTTCATGATAAGCACAGAAGGGAGACCTCTTCTCCATGACAAGAGCTGAGAGCCAACCCGGACGACAGGGGTCCTAATGCAGTGTGAGCTGGGGTTGGAAGTCCTCTTACCCAGCACTGTAGATAGCTGGACAGACACAGCAAAAAGGAAGTGTCTTCTCTACAACACTGCTCAGGCTCAAAGCCCAAAACTCCCTGTGTGTGTAAGTGATGCTTGCAGCTAAGAGACTGAGGCAGGTATCTGAGTCTGTGATCCTAAGGGCGGACACAATGAAGACAGAGACATGGGAACGAGGCACCTCAAGTCAAAAGGCTCAGTTGAAACTACAATCTCAGTTAATTCAAACAACATAACTTGTACTGAGTAAACAAGTAACTGCAGCAGAGAGTTTACAGCTGACGGACGTGCTTTACTAAATATAAAGTATAAGTTTGATAAATTATCATTTAACAATACTCTCACCTCATGGAAGGCTTAGCAAATACTATTTTGAGAAATACTGAACATTTTCCCCATGACTCTTTAACCACAAGAGGAAGTTTGAGAATACTTATTGCGAAATGGAGGACTTCACTTACTACAAAGGCATCTTGAGTCCAGTACGTCAGGATTGACTTTCCCAAGTGGACTAACTCAGGCCTTTCTGAAAGTTTGAGACTGGCTGCCCAATATGCACCCAAGACACACTCAAATTGCAGAATAAATGAGCAAGAAAGAAACAACTTTTAATATGCACTAATACATACACTAAAACATAGCCAATCCCGCTCAGGTTGACAGTTTTTAATTAAAGACAGTGGCTAGTGTGAAAAGACCTGTGATTTTAATATGTTCACTGAATAATAACACAGTCATATTTTCTGCTGAAAATGTTTCCCATCCCATGATGAAATGGAAATTTTACAGTTCGATCAGAGTAAACACACTGGCTTGAATTAATTGCATGAGATCCCATTATTTAAGGTTTCTGGCAAATTATTTTGATTCTCAATATATACATAAGCATAACGGCATACATACAGTGATTAATAACGGAATAACAGAAGTAGTGTTTTCCTGAGAAAAAGACTGCATATGGGTGCATATCTGAGTGTGTGTGTTACACGTCGGTGCATGTGTGTCTCAAACCTAAGAAGAAGGCTCCACACTGACAATCAGTAGGCTCCACAACAAGCTAAATAATTTTTCCCAAATTGAGATTTATTGGTTTATAGTCTGCCAAAAAATTTAAATTTTTTATAAAGACTGATACTGTTAGCATTACCTATAAAATTTGAATATTGTATATTTCATGTATTAGAGTCAAAATTCTAATAAACTAGGTTAATCAAAAGATAGTTTGACTAGTACCTGCCTTGTGTCAGCAGAAATAGCACTCATTATTTGAGGATTGAAATGATTTTCCTATTAAAGAACTATAGGTTCTATATCATTAACGAGAAAGAGAAAATCAGTGAGTCAAAAAAGTAGTTCTCATGTGCAATACATCATTAGGTATTCTGTAGATTGCTTTTCTAATTAAAGATGTGTAGCTTGAAATATATATGTATACTTAAAATATATATATGTTTTTAAAAAGCTGACATTCATAAAGCAAAAGGGAATAAATGTTGACTAGGTGATCCTGATTTTGAGTAATTAAAAAAATGGACAAGAAAGAAATATATCAGTATTAAAATTAATCCAAACCTTTTGAATGAGGTAGAATTTATTTTAAATAAGCAGAGATTAGAATACGAACACAGAAGAGCAGATAGAATGAGCAGGCATATACAAAGAGTAGAAAAATTTTACTCGGCAACGCTGACAGGCTATTGGATAAATAATGAGCAATTAATTTGATCATTAGATTTTGGAGGCTTTGGGAAGAGGTTAAGTTTGCACTTGATAACATGGACAGTACAGAGCTGTGGAAGTATTTGAAATAGGCCCGGAAGAGCATCAGAGTGGTATTTCAGAGCTGGTGTTGGGTGGGAGCAGGAACGTGGTAAGGAAGTGAGGGTCGCCATGAGACTTAAGGAGAGGATGCCGGCGGACCTCCCTCTGGCTATGCAGAGGGTGAAGGACATTTCTGAAAGGGAGGAGGGCCATGAGCTGGTGTTTGAAGAGGATTATTACCCACTTCCATTATGTTTACTGATTTGGGCCGGCACACCATTCCTGTGATTGCCTTGCCTCATCTCAGCTCTAAGGGTTCTGTGAGAACAGTGCTCGTATTCTGGAAGAAGGACACAGTACCCCAAACAAACTTTCTTACACAAGAAAGCAAAAATGCCTCAGCTTTCCTGTACTTTTTTTCCATCTTCCATATTTTTAATGAAAATCGCTGCTATTACTATGGAGCAGTTTTGTGTTTGTTCCCCTTTTCTTTCTTTTAATTTCACATCTCTGCTCTGGTCAACTAACTATAAGGCACAAAGCCGCCTCCCACAAGATGACTGTAACTAATAGATAACTAAAAAAAAAAACCCACATGGAAATAAAGAAAATATGCCTATCACAGGTAGGAAGGTGTGATTGTTAAAAGAAGCTGTGATTTCTGTTATCTTATACAAAAAGGAAAACAAATCATACTTTTATTTTACTATCCACTAACCTCCTACAATTCAAAATATAGTCTAAAATGATGAAAAGTAAAAGAAGGAAGATGGTTTCAGGTAAACCACTACAAATGTAGAAAATACATTAGTCATAGGAAAGCTAAAACTTTAAACACATTTAACTATGCTGTTCTGTCTCCTCGCCCCTCCCCGCCTTGTCCCCCCCCTTCTCGTATTTTTTCCCTGTCTGCTCCTTAGAACACAATCAGTCTTTCTTCAGAGAGAATGTTTTTTCTTTATTTTTAAATCAACACAGGATCAGGGAAAAATTTGGAAGACTGACTTCAAATTAAAGGCCAAATCCAGAAACTACTTTCTTTTAGGCAAAGTTAGACTGAAATGAGTTGAGACCATTTTTAAACTACTAGAAGATAGTAACTTCTTAAGTTTAAAAGAAACTAAGGGAAATTCAGGTTAAAAAGAAAGGGACTTGATGATAATTCGGAACTGAATTTGACAGACTAGAAAATTCCATAGCATTATACATAGCACTTTTGAGGCTTGCAACATATTTAAAATGTTGGCTTCTTTCTAATTTACATTAGCATATCATGAGTATCCTCTTATACCATAACTTTCCAACTGTAGGAAAGGCTTAGAACACAGAGCTAGGAGAATTCATATATATTTATTCCGTGATCATTTAGACCTCACACTCTTGTCCTTTAGTCTATGAGAATACTGAGGCTTCATGTTTCCTCTAAGAATTTGGTAGAAAAATATAACTCTCTAACAGGGAGTAAGCCTCAGAATCAAAGCTTAAGGGACAAAATCAGAGATGTGCAGAAGAATGGTTCTCAAGTTAAGAACATATTGTAAGCTGTTTGACTGTATTAACATATCTAAAGTGATCATAAAAGTTCTAGGCATCCACAGTTTTGGATGCAAGTAGGAATCTGGATTGGGTGAATACAGAAACCAAGTAGAAAAACACCCTAAGACAAAATGACCAAGAGCCTGGACATAGTAGCGAGGCACATAATCCCTATGGTTGTAGATGCATTAACTGTTAATACTAAACCTATGTAATCCCCTTCTACTAACACGCTTATCATCATTTTAAAGGTAATTATTTGGCTGACTTACACGAAGAGAAAATGTTATTCTTGTCATAGGGACTTTTAGTGTTGTGAACTTTGTAATAATTATTCTTTATTTTAAAGCTATACTTTTGCCTTTGGCCAAATGGATCAGTCTCTCACACTTAGATGAAGGGAACCACAGCAGGATGGATGCACTTTTTGTGCTCACAGAATCAGATTTACAAGCTCATAAACTCGCTGACCATCAAGTTAATAATATTCTCCTGTAAGGCACTTTGCAAGCCTTTCTTCTGAGGGAAGCATACTTCCATCCCTGTCCATTCCGAGCTCAAACGCCACTTCCTTGGACAAATTTTCTTCCTGTTGTAGCTCAGTTGGGCCACACATACAATTTTTGCTGCAGAACCCACAGTGTCTGAAATCATTCTTCCTCGCCTATTTGCTTATGATCTATTTCCATCTATTAGAATATACGTCCTATGAAACAAGACAGTTAATCTTCTTTCCTAACCAAGGTATCTCCTATGCGTTGAACAATATGGGATCATAGAACATATTTTATAATTTTAGCAGATAAATATAAATAAATAGGGCACATGCCTAATACTTATTATACCTATGAGGTACAATAATTGGATTAGAACTTAAAGACCTTAGTCATTGTACCATCCTGGAAGAACTACCAATTTAGGAAGAAGAGTGAATATGTTAATGATTATTTTCTTTGGCTAGAAAGAACTAAGTAAAAAATAAACAACATACTACAACTTAGAAATATAGTAAATTTGACCAAATGCTAGATAATTAGTTAGAAACTGAGGTTCACTTTATCCTGACAGACATGATTTCATTTTGAAAGCTAATCTGTCTTAGAAGCCTTTCTTCTTATTCTAGCAAATAGAAATTACAAATTATAATAATACTGTTACCAATAAAAATGCATAATGGAAGGTGTTAACTACCGGAAAACCATATAGCAAAGCTCTACTTAAGAAGTTTTCATTATCTTTGTCTTAATTTCATAGTAAATTTATAAAGATTTAATGTGCAGCTGACATGGAACTCCCTGGAAGGTTACATATAGGCCATTCAGTGAACAGCTTGGGAACTCCTTTCTGATCTCTTAGACATAACTTCTTGAGATGTTCCCTGCACACTGCAACCAACCTGTCCTCTTCTTCACCAAACTCCATCAGAATGTAATCACTTCAAATTCATTTCTGAAATTTGCAAACAAATCACTGAAGAACTATCCCAGCTGGATATATATAATCAATAATAAGGCCCCAATGAAAAAAACAGGATTGAGATTAGGAAGACCTGGCTTATTAACCAGGCTTTTGTATTAATTACTCAGCAGGTTTGAGCACAAATTGTGACATCACATAGGCCCCTTCTATGCAACATGACGGACTGGATGACAAAAATCTCTAAAACTAGAGCCAGACTATTGACGATTCTCTGATTTATGTCATTAGCACATTTCATTTATATATAAACAGAAATCACATGGAAACCTGTAACACACAATGGTATCAGGTGAGTACATAGACTTCTTTGGAGTTAGTTCTACTAATGATCTTGAAGAAGTATTGTTATGTTTTCTTCATGGCATTAAAGAAAACATCATGTATTTAATCAATACTTTATTGCTTCTTTGGGAAAGAGCACAGCTGACAAGAATTTTCTACACATGTTCATCAATAATCACACAATTATATAAAGTAAATTTCATAAGAAGTGGTGGTTTCTCAGTCTAAGAGGTCTTGTTGAGAGTTTAGACATTTGGACAGGCATAGAATTCACGTTTTGCTGTTTTAAATTGGTCTTTACAACTTGTAAATCAAAATACACTACCTTAAATACCTAATTTTTCCATTTCCATCAGTTTGTTATTGTAGGAATAGTATAAATGCTGAATTGGTGTCATTTGTGTTTAAACCAAACACTGATTTATTTTGGAAAAAATAACAAGTAGTTGGACGTTACAAAATTAAATAACATTTTAAGCAAAAGTCTAAATTACTACAAATATTTAGTAAATATTGATGTTTATTTAAAAAATTACCTTTTTAACTAATAACTTGCTTACCTAAGACATAATTATATGAACAAAATATAAAGTGAGCAATTTTTGCTTCTTTTCAATTCCAAATTCACCTTTTAAAATTCTTTGAATAAATCACTTATATAGATAATATGTCAAAGGATACTGTGCCTATTTTAAAAATCATAATACAATGATGTGCACTCATACAAACATACTACTAAAATGCACGGGAAATGACATTTTATAAAAAAATTTTTTCCTCATGTTTATTAAGTCCGCCCAAGTCAACTCAGCCTCAAAAAATCAAACAAGAAGAATTACAATTTTCCCTGCTGTTAACTTTTTCCTCTGATTCTTATTGATATTTTCTTGTTGGGTCCACAATCACATACAGTAAAGCAGAAATATAAAGAATTTTAAACATTGGGAAAAGGAACTAATCTAGGCTTCTTTAATTTTAGAATAACTTGTTTTCTAGCTATCAGTTCAATGCTCTTTATTTTGAAAAGAATTATTGGACCTTTCTTTTCCCATTGATTACATAGTTTTCTCCCAAGGAAAATGAAATCCTAGTATGATGCAGGTAATAAGAAATCATCAGTGCATCCCACACAAGCCAGTATTTCAATCCAATGAGAGAGACATTTTTCCACTTTGATATAGTGAAAATTTTGCACTATTAGGGACAAGTTTCAGACAATGAGTTCAAATTATTCTATAAATCTGTTTAAATTTTTAGGAAAGCTTGTTTTAAATACACATATTTTGCTTTTCAAAAATCATAAATACTCTTTCAATATTGATTGGTAACCAAAGAATTTAAAGAGAAGACTGAGGATATAAGTACATAAATGAAATATAATGTTTTAAAAGGAGAATTTTGATTCATTTTAATTCAATAAATAAAATAATGAACATCTGCTTTTCAGGTGACAGAAGTCTAGAAATTGTAGCACTCTTAGACCAATATATTTTTGTATCAGTCTGGAATGAGGTTATGACAAGAAATTTTAACCACAGGGTAAGTAAACAGCAGTACTATCAAAGCTTTACAAATTCCACAAATAAAATATATTTTTGAGTTAAGTAAAATGTCCCGTCAGTGATGGAGTATATGTCTGAATCATTGCTCTTCTGACTTTTCATTACATAGACAAAGACTAGACCTGAAGGGTTGAGAGAATAATTATAAAATAATTTAATAGAAAAAGCATGTATAGTCACACATTCTCACTTTTCTTTAAATTAGTTGAGCGCAATTTTGACATTAGTCATGAAATGAAGGGTTCGCTGTGGTTGTAGTTTAAGAATCACTCCATTACACACATGTACACGCATACATGATCCACCACAGGTTTACACACATACTGTAAGGGAGAACAGAAAAGTCATAGAAACTATTTTCTCCCACGAGACTTTTGCCAGTTTTTAGATTTATGCAAATCATAGAACTTCTTTTGGTTTTGGGTGCCAGTTGTGACAGGGGCAGGAAATGTAACAGAATCACATAATTTCTAGACACTTCCAAACTGTAATTTTAAAAACTAAATATTCACTTAAAATTAACTATCTCGGAGTTTATTTCAGTACAAGAAATTGATAAAACAATCACTTGGATATATAAAACTAAAAAAGTTTTAAAAATGTAAATGGTATTGTAGAAGTTCTTAAAATTTTGAATATAAAGAGCAACAAGAGAACTACAGTTCTGAAGTCCTACATTGAGCTCCAGTGTGAAAAGTTATCCTCACACATATATCAAAAAAGTTCTTATCTCACATGTTGCTATTCTCAATTCTTTTGTGATTGTTTATAAACAAAATGCTGCCAATTCACTTATTATATGTAAGTCCAAATTTGTCAATTATTTCAAGCTGAAGACAAAATTAGAACGGGACTGTGAAAGTGCTACTTTAATCTAACCCCAAAAGAGGAAGAAGTTTTTAAAGAATTGAAACTGATAGATGTCAAGTTCAGTACCGTGTGAAGTACTCGTATCTTGATTCAAGACTTGCTTCTGTATATATAGAACGATGAGCAGATTATGAGGTATGCCAAGGTCCCAATTGGACTGGCTATCTCAGTTTAATTTAGATGGCTGTATCCTGAGAGTATGATCAAAATATATTTAAATAACAATGTAAAACAAATCTAATGCACTTTAACAGTATACTACAGAGCCAATAACTAGTGCATAAGCATGGGAACTCTATATTGTGCCAGCTGTTAAATCCTTGATCTTAGAAAGGGCAAACTGGGCAGGGGTAGGAGGGCGTTGAGACAGTCAAAGGGGTACTTGGGGCACTCAGGACTTCGGGTTATTGGCTCATATCAGTAACAAAGGCGATTTTAAGTTTTCTAATGTGTTCCTGATAAATGTTAATTTTATCTCATCAAAACACCTGTTTGAGTGTATTATAATGTGTAGCCTGTTTCCTGACTCAGTAGCAGAGTATATTGAAAAAGACTTATTTTCTTTTTGTATCCCTAAAAGCTAGAACGGTACCTGATAAAGTAGGTTTTCAGTAACCTACTCAATTGAACTAAATGGTCTGATAATTTTCCACCATATAATTTTAATTTATAGTAAATTTAGCTTCTTAAAACTATCAAGAGTGCCAAAGAGTAGCTATGTAATTTTAACAGGTATTGGGGATAATATGTGTTGAGTCCTTAAGAGAACAAAGCATTTTATTATCAATAAAGTTTGAATAGAGAGCAACTAGATCCAAAAGCCTTACTCATCCTAAGAAGCTTCATTTTAAGGGGGACATGGTTGTTTCCCACATGATGGGAATGGGAAATTGGAAGATGCAAAAATATATGACACTGAGATTTTATGTTAAGTCAGAAGCATTCAGACTGGAATCTGTATCTCCAGGTAACCCCAACTATTTTATGGTATGCTTCAAAGCAGTAAAAACCCTTTCTTTCCCATATCACTGATTAAAATACAATTGCACATAACCTCTGATTCAAGGTTTGCATATATGATAAACAGTCACCTGAAATTATCTATAGCAGTTTAATTACAATTCTTATTGCATTGCCTATGAGAACACTGATTGCTAATATGGGAATTTAAAATCATTACTTAGAAAACATAGTATTGTGTGATACACTGCTGTATTTGAAAAATAAGTGCCTGCTGTCTTCTGATCAATCAAAAGTACTTCAACCTAGAATAGATGTATTGCAAACTCTCAAAACACTATTGACGTAACTTGTAAAGTGATAGACTTACACATTCATAAAATCTGAGTTAAAGATTCAAGATCATGTCCATTATAGATGAACACTAGCAGGGCGGTGGGTACTAAAATGACAAAGTGTACTTGTTGGCAAATGAGGGGCAGCAGCAGAAATGACAGTCAGAATGAAGGGAAAATTGTCTTATATTAACTCAGCGTGAAGGATAATAGCTCATCTATTTAATGTTAGAATTCCTATAGATGTTATGCTAGGCTTGACAAAAAATAAGATTAGGTGATAGTCAAAATAGATGGGCAAGTATTTTTAAAAGATCCTTCTCAGTATTACGGTCTTTCTATTAACCTAAAGAAGAACTGGGCTGGGGATATAGCTCAGTGGCATAAGCGCCTGCCTGGCAAGCGCAAGGTCCTGAGTTCAATTCCCGGTACCCCCTCAAAAAAATAAATAAATAAAGAAGAAGTGGCATTACACAAAGATATCAAGTGAAACAAACAAAAAGGAGAAAATACAGAAAAAAATTTGAAAATAAGATGAAATTGAGTGGATCCGGTCACAGAGTAGCATGTGTAAATTTAAGGTCCGGTACAATTGTTAGACCTACCGACTGTCCAGGACTACAAGAAAATCAGGTTCCAGTGGTATCACATCTATCAGATAAAAACAAATCAGTGGCTTAGGTATAAATTCTTTTGTGATACACAAATCTGAGTGAAAATTTTCCCATGGGTCCTCATTAATGGAACACTGAAAATGATTTTGTGAACTATATTCTTGTAGCAGCAATCTTTATGAATATTTCTTTTTAAATTCTTCAATGCAGGCTAATGATATAATGCCGACACACTGGTTCATAAAAGCAATTGTGTAACAGCCTAAGAATTAAGAATGGAGCCTGATGAAGTTTTGCTTCAGTGAAAGATAAAACTGAAAAACCTTTAGGTGTGCTTATAGACTTGGAGTAAGCAGATATAAATATTCCATTTTGGAATTTCAGGTCTGACTAAGAATGGAAAATCAAAAAAATTCACATTTTATATAATTTGACAAGAACATGGAAAGCAAAGGATACATATTGCTGATTACATTGATTCAATAAATATTTTCATACTATTAATCAATAATTTGATATATTTTTAAATTTTAGATTTATTTACTTGCTTTATGCTTATGAGACTCAAAGCCAGGGATTGAAACAAGCTAGGCAAGAGTTTCCCCTAAGAGAATGCCCAGACTAATAATTCAATAGATATTAATTGAGCTTATATTGTATACCAGACACTACTGCCTGGAAATGAAGAATAATACTGAATTGAGACTAAAAAATACAGAATAAGCACCATTAAATGGTACTATCTGTGTTTAGTATCACTGAAAGACTCCATACACAATGAAAATAAGTATATTAAAGGTTGTACAGGATGTCTAACCTATCTGGATGGTAAGTCAACAAATCTTCAGATGGCACATTTCAGAATTACCACATTTCAGTAAAAGCATCTCTAAAACCTTTAGCAGAAATCACAAATGTCTATGACTAACACCAACAATTTGTCCAAAAAATTTCACTTTGTAGTATAACACAGAGTGTATAGAAAAGGAAGGAGAGAAAACAAAGTGGAACAAATGGCTAAACCATCATGCAATTAAAGATCACCCGTCTTCCTACTTCAAATCTGATCCTTCCTTTGAAACAACAAAAAAATTAACATTTTAAATGGTCTTTTCTTGTACACTTCACATATATTTTACTTCCAATGGCAATAACACATATTTCTAACAGTATTCAAAGAACATGTGTTTTTATCCTATTCTTACTAATATTAATCTTTTAAGTGATCGAATGGAAAAGAGATATTCTAGTAGATGTGGTATGAAAGGAAGGGTGCACCATTACTTGTGACTTTTTACTCTGTCTGCCATCAGGCTATGGGTAAAGAAGAATGCATCATTTTTTAAAAGCATCTTGCATGTAGTCTAAGGGAAAAGATTCATGGGTTAAATACTGATGAGAGACAGATTTAAACTGTTCCTTAGCCACATGCTATTGATGACAAGCTGCCCGGAATATGTGAATGAATCATTACAAGGAGATTGCTGTTACTGGGAAAGCTTTCAAAGCTAGCACACATTTCATGTTCTAGCTTTTCCTATTGTTTGTCTATGAAGGGGGTGCAGTGATTGTGGATCCAAACCCTTCATAAGCGTTAGCATCAAAAATAGATTTTGCTAGCTGTTTGAGAAGGAAAACTGCTATGGACAGGTTTTACATTTGTTTCGTATACAGCAGTTACCTCTTATTGAGTTTTACCTTGTGTGATTTCAGCTACCCACAATGAATAGCAGTCTGAAAATATTTGTCTTGACTCCTTCAAGAGGGAAAAACCACAATCTCTTGTATTATTGTATATTGTTACAATGACCCTATTTAATTAACAGTACTTGCTGCTAACATTTTACTGTACCTAGTTCATAACTTGTGTACATACAGAAAAAATTTACTCTGTGTTTCGTCCTGTTTGAAGGTTCAGACCTCCACTTGTCATGTATTCTCCACAGAAAAGAGACCACTATTGTAATTTAGGTGTTTTTTTGCCCTAACCTCTTTTAAGAACTGAGCTATAAAGTAAGAAAACCTTCATTTTTTTTTAAATGATCATGTTATAAGCAATTATCTTCATAGAATTACATAGAGAAATATTAACTTAGAGCTTTAAAGATTAATTTCCTATTGTGTTAATATAAAAAAAGATAGTATAAAATTTATCTGTCAAGTAATATTTCAAAAGATATAGGAAGGAAAATCGTATTATAAATATGCCAACTTGGATTTCAAGGTCTACAGGAAGATAAAAGTAAAAGGTAATAGAACAGAAATCACTACTACCACTGTTGGAGTGCAGCTAACAGAATCAAATCTTCATCCAGATTTTATCAGATATATGGAAGGAAAAAAATAACTATATGCATAGAAGTAGTGAACCGTCCAGCCTCAGTAAAATGTAGCACTGAAGACTGATAAAGCTCAAGGGCTATCTTTCACAGAATGAACTCAATGGCATCAATCACAGAAGTTTTCTATAAGCACACTTCAGAGAACTGACTGTATGGCAAACCAATAGAAATCCTAAATACGTGCATAAACATAAGCAGCGAATAAATTATGCGCAACCCTAAATAAGTGCGTAAACATAGTAAGTACAAATATGTTCACGTAGCATGAACCTAACAATTTGGGCTTACTATGATGATCGCTGTGATAATGACTATAAAAGTGAACAACAAATATATGAAAAACATATAGAAAAACATTTGCTTTAATTTTCTCATTTTGTGTGTTCTAACTGGATTGCCAGAAGATATTCATTTTCTTCATTTAAACAACTTTTTCTGTGTTTATGTGAATTTTATTATCTCATAGTCACATCTCAAGGGTCATGATTGTGCAAAATACACCCTAGCATGTATTAAATATGGGAAAGATTTTATGAAAGACACTGGTCTAGAAAAATAAAAATTCTACCGAAGGTCAATATCATTATATTCAGTAGATAATACAACATCTAGTCTCTGATATTACACTCTTAATTCTTATAATTCCCTTACAATAACTTTTCTGGTCTTTCTTGCAGGGCCAGCCCTATTTCCCCTCCTCCCTCACACAAATCCATGGGTAAACACATACACAGAGGAAAGTTCTATGAATATTGTCTAGAATCCACTCATTTTCCACTATTGATCTCAATTTCCATTATGACTTCCATGTAAATTAATCCCAAATCTTTCTACTTATGACAGCCAGATATGTCTTCTCACTAGCTGTTTTTAGTCATAAATTAACATATCCAAACATCTATTTTTAACCCATCTACCAGTAAGCAAGACTTTCTAATTACAGAGAGGCAGCTCTTCTTAAGACAAAGTGGCTGTTACATCGGTGTGCAAGGCTAGAGGACTCATGTTACATCATCAAAAACATTGTCTAGGGCTCAGCTTATGAATGTGGAGTAAGTCATGTGTTCCAGCTCCACCCTCTCAGGTACAATTTGACAATACTACACAGGTGTGCTTGAACTTCTGCCTGTTCTTATTACAGAGAGGGATGCTGTATTCCAGAGCATTTCATCCGTAGTGTTTAATACGTTAGACATTGACAGCTATTTTGAGTACATACAGACGTGTAAGTACTGTGGAAACTTTGCTGGAAGTTCCTTAGTGGAACCATTGGTCTTATTAGTGTATATCAATAATTAAAGTCTGGACCAACTAGGTTATAAATTTAGCCAATAAAAAAATCTCCAGGATGATTAGATCTTGTGAAATTTGACCACCACTTAGTCTGAGTTACTGAGACTCATTAATTTCTGAGTGGTGGCTGATGTGTCATTTTGTAGATAGCATATACTAAGTGAAATACTGAAACTACCAAATTTTAACAGACAGAAAATAAAAATGTTTTGCCTAGTAGAAATAACATTTTTTTAAAAGAGGAACGTTAGCAAAAATTAGTAGAGGATAGAGAGTAAAATCACCAAATTATGCCTTTCTTAAATTGATTACTGACCAGATAAAATATTCACATATATTTTATACATAAAATTTTTATGTAAAAAGTGCTAAAGGATCTGAAGGTGAGTTTAAATGTAAAGAAGAGATTGAGGCACTGTCCAGAGAAAAGAGATCTGAAATACTGATGATAAGGAACATGGACGAGGGGGAGCATGGTGGGGAACCCACCATTAACTAGAGAAGAATAGGAAGGACTACCCACCATATTCTATGGACTTGGCTACACACAAATAAGGGGGAAACAGTGGTAGAAACACTGCCATGCACAGCAGATTCAGATGCAGCCAAGGGATTCCTGAAAGAACACCTACAACACTGATGAATTTCTGTTCAGTCACATCCTCAATGATAAGCTTTACCTTTCAAGCTGAAAAAGTTTTACTGTCCAAGATAAAGAGCAGGAACACAGTAGCCAAATGAAAATAGCTCATATCATTTTTTTCCCTCTATGAGTAATTCCTTTCAATACTGGAGGTTGAATCCGTGATCTCTGCACTGAGCCACACTCCTAACTCCTTTTATTTTTTATTTGAGACAGAGTCTCACTAAGTCAATAATTTTTGCTCCAGCCGAGCTAGAACTTGCATTCCTCATCCCTCGGCTTCCCAGAGTGCCGGGACTGACTACAGGGGAGTGCCACTATGCCCAACTTCTATTAGCAAGTCACCTTTACCTTAAGGTAAAAGGGGGCTGCTACAAATAAAACCACTCAGACATTAATTAAGATATTTATGCTGATAAGATTAGAAACTCCAAAGATAAAACTAGACAAATATGGAGAGAAACCTGAAACTTTCCTCATGAAAGAATTTTACTCAGGGATTTTAGAACTTCCCCTGAAATTATAGTAATCTTCTCCTAACTGTAAATCCCCCTCATGTGAAAATAAGTAGATGTACATTTGTATACTTTTTTCATCGCTGCAAGAATTCGTAATAAAATATATGTGAATCATAAGTGACTTCAAGTTTTAAAGTAAAAAATTGGCAGTTACGGTGCAAGCCATTTATTCAACTGACATTTTGTAAGTACCTACTCTGTTCCATGTTCTCTGCTAGGTCCTTGGGGCCTTAGGGGCAGAGTCTAAAGTCCTCACATTAGCCAGGAGTAGCTCTTAATGGAACTAACTCTTGAAAAATATCTGTATTTGCTCAGAAGGGATAGTTATGATACATTTTATGGTACCTAATCCTAAACAGTAACATTTAACTATGTGAATTTTTAAGAATCACGAAACTAAGAAAAACACTCCTGCATAAGTATTAAAACCATTCAGCATTCAGAAGAAACTTTAAATCCTTTATCTAAGAATGGAGCATAAGGGAGGAATTCTGAAAGATTCCTGCTTTTCTGTGGAATTTTTCAATTGCTCGAGGTATACTGTATGAGGAATAATTGTACCGGTGAAGCTGGAGAGGGTAATTTTAATAGGGAGGCTAAACTTAATAAATGTCCACATGTGAAAGCACACAGTCTAGCTAGTAGCAAAGTAAACCTGGCTGGATCTTCATGGCTAAACTGGGGACACTCACTCACGGGATCATGCATTTATCACCACTGCATTTGCAAGAGACTGAAAGCGAGTTGCTCCTTAAAATTTGTGACTTATGCACTGTATGTTCTTTCTGTATAATACTTCATGGAAATATTTAGTGCAAATGAATTAATAAACATTCCTTTGAAACCACAAGCAAGAATATTTGAAAAGTTTTTAGAAAGGCATAACCTTCAATTTTAATATACTATTTATATACAACAAGAAAGGTATTATTTATTTTTCTCTTCAATTGGTCTGGTATTCTTGAAAGATTACTTTAGTGAATATACAGAGGAGTGTATATATATATATATATAAATATATATATTTACCTAAATATTTATCTAAATATATATTGATATAGGATCACTTACAAATTAAACTCTCTGTATGGTACTAATTTCTCTGAACAAATACTCTTAATGTAAGAATTTAAAAGAATACACTTATATAGTGGAGCTCAAAATATTTTTCGCATCTTGTTTAGCAGCTACAGATGTGGGTGTCACTGTCTTACAGAGCATGTCTTAGTCCTGAGTTAAATAAGATACTACAGACAAACTACCATAGCATGCTGGTGTTAGTCTTCATTGTTCTCCTGGTCGGCTTAGAGATTTAGTCTTACCTATGTCAGCATCCCTGTAGGATAGGATAGGATGCAAATAGGATAATGGCTTTCAGTTAGTACTCATTTACTAATGTTAAAAAATAAAAACAGGAAAACACATTTCTTACTGAAAGTGGTTCAGGTTCCATACGAAAGCAACATGTAAAAAGTATGTGATAAAAATAATTTTTATATTTAATCTTTTTTACAAACAGCAGGCATGCAAGATATATATGTTCATTTACTCATAGTATAATAAGCCAATTACCTTAACATTAAGTTCTTCAGGTTTAAAAAAGAATGCCTCTTTTATAGTACAGGTATTCATAAAGTTATGATGGAATCAAGTACCAAGGTAACCACTGCAACTTGAAAATATCTTACATTGAAAATACATTTAATACAGCTGTAGTGGACTACTGGTCAACTGCGAATGCCCAGCTGTACTGGTTTTGGGTTTAGACGGGGAGCAAAAGGGGCTGGTTTTCCTGATATGTGTTTGGCTACTGTGGGCAGCAGAGGAACTCACATCTTCACTGTCACTGGGAATGGCTGCTGTTCTTTTCCAGGGAGCTCTGGTCCTCACTTTGAGCATTGTTCCCCAGCTCCAGTGCAGATCCTACAGCCTTCTGCATAGTTCCTTCACCAGCTGGTACAGACTTTCCAGCTTCCGTTACTGATCTTTGGGCCTTCCCAGTGTAGATCCTTGATACTGACTTGCATGAGACATTGTTGTGGGATCTAGGCCTCCAGCTGGACTCTGGAGGACACTGACCTGAGCTTTAGGTCTTCAGCTGGATTTGTGGGAGACACTGCTGTGGGATCCGGGGTGTCAAATGGATTCTTCAGGTCTCTAGCACATCGACAGATCACTTGTACTCTTCTGCATTTGACTTTTTGGTGAATATTATAAAATAATCCTATAAATTATATGTCCTGTATTAAACCTATTCCCTTGCAAAGCCACTGACGACAACACCTAATCTACTGAACATCATAGCTTAGCAACGCAGCACACCGTAATGTACCTGCTGTTTATTTTCATCAGTGCAGGACTAACTGTGAGCTTTGGGCCACACTGCCCAGCATGTCCAAAGAGTATCATAGTGCATATTAGTAGTCCAGGAAAAAGACCAAAATTCAAAATTTGAAGTGCAGTTTCTGCTGAAAGTGTATCAATTTCATGCTATCCTAAAGTCCAAAAGTCGTAAATCAAATCATTATAAATTGGGGATTATACTGGCACTAAAAAGTATCTTAATTACCTTTAGACTTTCCTATAAATGTTAATCATCTCCTAACTACAGTTCAAAAGCGTATTATTGAACTCAGAGTGAAAAGGGCACTCCTATTGATCTACTTGATATATCAAAAAAATAAAGTCATATTTCCAACAAATATACAATTTGAAAAAATTTTACCCTTTGAAAAATTTCAAGGGTAAACTATAATAGCATCCAGTGACTAAGGCTACCAGCACCTATCCTAAACCTCAGCTGTGTAAATTTATTTTCGGAGATTAAACTTAGTACACAATGTCTTACAGGTGATATGCTGTGGGGCACTGAAAGGCTTATATTTGACCTCTTTTTGTGATACAATAATACACATTTTTTGGAACATAATAATCAGCCAACATGACACTAACATAATGTATATGAAAAAATAAATTCAAAAGGCGTGTCTTAACTTTTTGACTCTTTTACATAGACTGAGTTTTGCAAAATTTCACAAGAGAGTGCATAAAAAGTTCTGGCAAGAGATGCTGTGAGGTAGACATTTACTCCTTTTATCATAGAAAAGTTACATTATGATTTTAAACACAATTTTCCCATTTCCGTACCACAATTACATTTCACCTTTTTAAGACTACCTTTGGATCCCTTTTTAATAGCGTGTACACAAGTTTTGTTTTGTGGCTAAACTGAAAATCAAGTGGAGCCAGATGCGAGGGTGGATTTTGTGATGTGGGACAAGCACATATGTGAGTGCGTGCTCATGTGGATGTGCCTCTTAACTTCAAAAAATCCAAGAAAACGGAAAGAACTCTGAATGGCAGTTCTGTGGCTAGCCCTGGCAAGGCAACCAGAGCCTTTGCTGTGCATCAGTTACTGAATTTCCAAAGGTTGCTGGTATACAAGGAAAATACAGTCTGCAGAAGTCCACCACCAAGGAAAACTGTGTGTGCATGCACACATGTGTATATATGTGAAATGCAAAGTTATTTGTACCATTTGTATTGATTGCATTTTTCTTTTTTGAAAAAAAAAAAGCTTCAAAGAATGGAGCTTTCTGGTAGTTAAATAACTAGGTAGTATTTAACTAATGAACTAAAAAATACTCTGGAGTCTGAACTACAAGGTCAAGAAAAAGCATATAATTTAAGAGTTTAAAGTCTGTGTAGAAAATCCCTGTTACATATTGATACCTGATAGTCTACCAAATCATTTTGACTATGATTTAGTTACAATGAATACCTTTAAACTCTGATGAATCTATGGTGTTTACAACTCAAATTATACACTGCCAGTTCATTCAGAGTTCTTTTGCCTAAAGTCTTGCCTCACAGCTGAATTCTTTCTTTGTTTGTGGTACAACTTGCAGTGCAACACTGAACAAAGCCCTGAAGAATCCAATAAGATGGTGATGGTCAATGGAGAAAAGCAGAGAAAGTAAATGTGTCATTATGCCAAAGACATCTAAGTATCCCTGGAGCATAAATTTTAGGAAAATAGTAAAAGAAAAAAATGCAGTGAGGCGTCTGAATTTTATAAGTTATCAGCAGTCAAAGGTCACATATTCATAGGTGAGTTGCATAGCTAATGCTTAAAACATCATATCATGGAGTTGAATGAGAATACAAGTTGTAGAACAGGTAGACAAAAATGTATCAGTACTGGTGGAATTTTCCATATGCCAATGGGTTCTCCTAGGAACTAGACAGGAAAGACTGTCTCTGTGTTTAGTCTCTAAAATGTATCTCCTCACTGGAGACCAACTGTTCATTTTTTTTTTTTCTTCTAGTACCTGGAATCGAACTCATGACCTTGCGCTTGCCGGGCAGGTGCTGTACCGCTGAGCTAAATCCCCAGCCCCCCAATTGTTCTTTATTGCAAAATAGCAGGATTTTAAAATTTCAGTCCATGAAATAACAGAAAACTATCTAAAGACATCAGAAATATAGTAATTCCCATTCTAATTTAGTACACTTATTCATTCTTATATAGTATTGTGTGTATGTGTGGTTTGTGTTTAAATATCCTCCATATTTTGAAACTTTCAGATGAAACATATTTATAAATATATGAGAAAAGGTTGAGCCCAGCTTTAATTCTTAGCTCCATACTATTTCACAATTGGTATTTTCATTTAAAATTTTAAAGAGAAATTAGTAATTGCATCTTATATTTTTTTTAAAAAATCAAAACATGAGTCTAATTGAATGTAAAATCTGAAAAGTATTCTTGCTTTAAAGTGGCCTTAATTAGCACCAGATGTTTAATCAGTTCAAATCATATTACTAGAATGGAGTTCTGATACCCTCCTGTTCATTTGGTACTTTAATTAAATAAACTGAAAAAAAAATGAGAGCATTATATTTTCTTTCAGAATAAGGCATTTACACAATCACACTAAAAGAGATATTTATGCCTGTAAGTTTCTTCTTTAATATTTTTTGGGTAGTGGTTCAGGAATTTTCACTGCAGTGTCGAGGATATGGATAGGTGTCAGTTGATCACTGCATATGCTGTTACTGAGCTTCTTGGGCTGTGTGAGTCAGTTAGACACATCCAGAATTACGAAGCAGCGATGAGTCCTCTGAATCACACTCTATTTGAATGTTAGTTTACAAATTAGCCTGAAAAAGATCCCCAAATGTGAGAGATTCTGTGCTCCTGGTTTTGGATTAAAATTTCAAGGAGAACTCCTGAAAATTCAAAAACTTTGGGAGATAGAAATACCAAAGTGTAAGGATTATTATTATTATTATTATTATTTTGGTTTTGGTTTTTCTCCGGTACCAGGAACCGAACTCACTACCTTGCGCTTGCAAGGCAGGCGCTTTTGCCGCTGAGCTAAATCTCCAGCCCCTAAGGATTATTTTACATTGGTCTGGACAAACATTCTGTAACACTGCTTTGTTTGAAGTCTTCCAGTAACTTTCAGTTCTTTCAATAAGAGACTGAGTCCCTGAACTGGCCCTCAACATTTTACAATGCAGCTCCTCTTTATCACCCTGACCTCGCTTTCTCCCAGCCTCTCCTCACCTCACTTCTTTCTGTCCCACTGACCTCCATACCTTTAAACCATGTCTTTGCACACCTTGTTCTCTAACTGGAATGACCACCTCCCAAATATTCACAAGCTCACTCCTTCTACTCTTTCATGATGTGTTGAAATATTATCTTTTCAGGGAGTCCTTCTACCTGTATCCATCTCTACCATTCCCAATCTTCTTCCTGTGTTTAATATTTTCCCATGTTTCTCATCTGGCAAGCTATATAATTTACCTACTCAGAATATTTTTCAAATCTAACTCCACACATCAAAGATCATCTATGGAGGGATTTCTACTTTATCCTATGCTACATCTTCTGTACCTACAAAATGGATTTGGCTACACATTGAACACATATTTGTGAACTGAGCTATATCTAAGGATGCAATAATTCCTGCTCTCTTTATGATAAAGAACTCTTGTTTTTCTCCCATAGGTGTTAATTTGAAATATTATAAATTAAGTAATACCTGTTGGAAGTTTTAGGGGCAGAAACTTACATGTTAGCCTAAAGTGTGGGTATTCATATCATATAGTTAATTTATTTTACGTTGTAAAAAATGTAAAAGTACTGAAATTAAATCTAAAATTTAAAATAAGGTATGTCACATCTTCACATCACAGTGCCATTAAGTGTAGACACAATATTCTTACGCTGAGATCTAAAATGTCAGTAAGTATAACAGAGGGCGTTATGATATTTTCTTACGTCTGGTATGAAACACAGATAAGGGTTTTGTGAAACTGTGGCAACTCAATGCTCTGAAACACTAAGAACTCTATGAATATTTGCTAACATATGGATGAACTACAGCAGCTGAACCAAAGGAATGCACCTAGTGAGAAAAGTGTTTAAATTGTCCATGTTGATGATAAGTAAGAGATAGCAATACTTATTACCGCGATACATGTGCACCCATGTTCGTAGCAGTGTAATTTGTAACAGCTAAATCGTGGAAACAACCCAAAAGTCCATCCACTGAGGAACAGATAAAAAAAAAAATTGTGGTATTTTTATATAATGGAATATTACTCAGCTATAAAGAAAGATAGACGCGAGGCTTTTACAGGTAAATGGTCACAACTAGAGACCATATTCATAAGTGACATAAATCAGACCTGCATCTGTAAACAATGTATTGTCTCACTAGTGTAAGAACCTGAAAGAGTAAATAAAAATTAGGAAGTATAATAGACATTGTGAAATGAAAGGAAATTGCTCAAAAGTAAAGAGCAACTGGAATGAGGGAAAAGAGAAGTGAAAGAAGGGGAAAACTATGTATATATGTATACATAGGATAGTTAACATAGTTGCACTACTGACTTCTATCACTTTATTGAAAGGAACAGTTAATGATTAATTATTTGATCAATCTTGCACGTCTATATTTATTTTCCTGAGTAACCACTTTGAAGAAATCAATATGTAATACAGCAACCATTGTTAATTTCTTATCACCTTATCTGAAATTCAGTATTGCTTGTACTGTTCTTGTGTTATTTAGTAAATGAATGTGTGTTTATTAATATGTTTTTGTTCTTTGATTTTTAAAATAAAAAAATTAAAAACCAGGACAAAGTTGCATCAGCTGTAGCCATGGCTTTTCCCCACAAAAGAAAACTTCAGTATAAAAATGTTTAAAGAGTTAAATAGCAGTAAGACTAATCCACTAATACAAATGAAGAGCAGAAAATTTTATTTTTACTGTTTCTTTTTACACCTGTCATGTTAAATGCTCCTCTAATGCACTGCACTTGGATGGAAAGCACGCACAGCTGCCCGCACGGAAAACTAGTTTTACAATAGTATCTGGCCTGAAAGAGCAGGTACATCATAAAATAAACAAGTGTTCTCATTAGAATTTTTCCAACAGTATTACATATAACCTTTATGACTGTTTCTTTATGTGTAAAATTAAGAGATTTTTTTAATAGAAGTGTAAAATTAAATTAGGTAATAATGTGAAGCATTTGGTCACCTGGAGAATCGGTTAAGATACAGACCTACTAAAAAGTACTTGATATTAGGAATCTGCTCATCAGGTCTTAGGCCACCTTCTGAGAAACACCGCTTCAGGACATCCTTACATTGGTCCCATATGACTCCTGCTTGAATGCACTTTCCTGAAAAGCACTTGAGAAACCTCACAAAGAAAAGAAGGACTTGCTGGCCAGCTGTCTTTCAGCTCCTTGGGAAGTTTGTGAGAACCAAGCCATGACCCCAGAGAGAAGAGAATCCAGTGGATGGGACTTGCTGGCTGGGAGAGTTTCAACACTTTTTTTCATTACATCATAATCGTCCATGAGAAGAAAGAGGAAGGAGAAAGAGGGGGAAAAAAGTAAAAAGAAAATATGGACAAAATGAACAAAGAAAGAGAAAATGATGTGACATTTATAAGGCCTCCACTCAATCTTCCAAGCCTATTAACGTGCAGAGTTTTAGGAGGTGTTCATCAGTGGAGGGTAAGAATTCAACTAGAGTGAAGCACTGGATCACCCAGTGGTTTATCACACCACAGACCCAGAACGTGAGCACAAATTTCCACCAAAATGATTCCTTAGAACAAAAGCAGCAATAACCTAACCTTGTTGGTGAAACTTTAAAAGACAGATTAATTATTCAACTATCAGGCCATAAGATTTCTCATCTACAAAATGTACATCTTAGCAAAGCATGAATTCTAATTAGTATTTTTCTCCTATACGTAAAAGAATCAGTGAAATGAATGAGGCAATTAATGAACTCATTCATTACTTTAAAAGCTCACGATGACTTATACTCATCACATGACTTGAAGCTGTGGTAAACATTATTAGCCTATCTAGATATCCATTTCCTAATCTCAGGTGACATTTACACACATGCAGGCATATATTGGTAAACAGGGTAGTGCACAGATTAAAAGAGATGAAATATAGACAGCCTAATTCCGGACCAAAAATAATCTATGCTCAAAAACTGCTATCAAAAGTAGCACCACTAAGGCTAGCATAATCTCAAACTTATCCAATTTATTTTAGATGGTTCTTTTTTCCTAATCCCCATTATTAAAAGACCAAAAGAAAACTGTTCATCTGTTTATCCAATCCAAATGCGATGTGCAGAAACCAGACAGACAAGAATCAGGCTAGCCTTTATGAATTTATAATGTATACAGTTGAACATCATACAGAACAAAGCCAAAATTATCCCCCAAGTAAAGGTTCAATAGTCTTTATATTTTCCATATACTGCTTGAAACATTCAAATTTCATATTTGGCTGAATATTTTACTGCATGCACAGTTAAATTTTGGTATTTGACTAAACTAGATATAGTATGCTGTGGAAAGAATTTGCGTACTGTCTTCCAAGTGTCCTAGAGATACAGAAAGAGTACATACTCATATTACATTCCTGAGGCACATTCCTTGAATTGATGAAATTGAGAATATTGTAAGATATGGATGATCAATTATATGAATAATTATTATTTCCAGAGAAAATGAATATGGAAATCATTCCAGGAGAAATTCTCAATTCTTCCCTTGTTTGGACTTAACAATGAATTTACAAAGCTAAAGACAACTGCAGATCTTCCATTTCTTTCTCAGACTTTTTAAACTTCCATTAACCTTCCATAGTTCAATGAAAAACTCAACCCTCTACATTTCAACCTAACATTCTCAACACTATCCTCAGGAATGTCACAAGAAAACATTAGGACTGAAGACAGCCTTGCCTGACAGAGGAGAGGTCAAATAGCATCAGTACCTTCTCCACTCAGTCTCCACCACTGAAACAGGATGACCACTTGGCTCCAACACCCTGCTTATGATAGGTGTTGGAGACATGTTTAATTATTGCGTAAATAGAGAAAGGTTAGCGTGATCAGAACTCTACCAAGCTCTTCTTTGATGGCTTTGATGTTTGATGTATAGCATCAGGATCAATGTAAAATGTTAACCAAAAACTGATGTGGTAGTAAAATGTGAAATTTATATTTTATCCATTGAAAAATTAAAAAAGAAACCTTTCCCATAATAAGTATAACATCATGGAATAGGACAGTGGAGAAAAAAGGCAGTGCTTCTTACCAAATCACAATCAATTTAGTGTTTTATAACTTAGTGTTTTAACTATAATGGCGCCGGGCAAAAAAATAGAGCCACAGTCCTACAAACAATAGGGTGAGTTACAACAGAACGTCTGCAACAGAACTCTCTGTACAGCTTTTCAAATCATGGGGCACCATAATATTCATCATGCCTATAAAAGGCCAGAATCACTGTTGTAGGGGACCAAGATGACATTAGGACTTTAGGGAAAAGTAACATGTTTGTTTTCACTCCATAATTTTCTCACTCCCCACAATTTCTTATACTTTTTTCTCCATTTCCAGGTAACCTTCCGGGGCCTACAAGCTAACTTTTGGATGTCTGGGTTTCCCGCTGAAAACTCCACTTAGGTGGAGCACCCTATATAAATGCTTCAGATTTCAACTCTAAAATTATTTATTTCCCATTAAGACTCATAGAATATATAAATAAATGCATAGCAAATTGCAAGTAGTCAACTGGTTTACCTACCCATTGGTGTTTATACTTTTAAGAGTGTTATGAACTGAATTGTTACCTAAAAGTTAGCCCCAGCAAAATGAATCCTGACATCCTAACATACAAGGACTGTGAATATAATGTTATTTGGGACATACTATTAAGAAATATGCAGACTGAATCGAGTTGAGATGCAGTCATTTGAGTGGGGTCTAATGTAATAAGGGTGGAGCCCTGGTATGACAGCGGTCATGTGAGGACTCAGACACACAGATAGAAAATCATATGACAACAGGCCACGCCCAGGGTGATGCACCTGCCAGCCAAGGAACACAAAACCCTCACAGGTGTTACAGCAACTAAGAAATGGGAAGGAAGAGCGCAAAGAAGGGTCCCAGAGGGACCATGGCTCTCCTGACACCTTGACTTAGACTTCTTGCTTTCAGAATTCTCAAAAAATAAACTGACTTTGTTTTAGTTTCCCACTTTGTAGAGCATCCTTATAGCAGCCCTGGGAATCCAACACAAAGAACAGCAGTGGCAAACCTATAGCACACGTGCAGCACTGGGTTGTCTGTATCACTGAAAGCTCCAAAGGGTTTGCCATCATTTACAGAGAACATCTTATTGACTCAGATATATTACCCTTCATCAGAAAGCATGCAAAATGTGTCTTTGAGCAAGGCATACATACACATTCCTGATGTGCATATATCTAGGTGAACGGCATGTTCACTCAAGCTGATGCTTTTTTCCAATAGCTATTGCAGCTTCAGAAATAAATGGATCAATATTAACACTACTTCTGCCACCTTCTCCATGCCTGTTTCATGATCCTCTGTAATGCTCATACCCCCACCCATCCCATTTCAACCCTTCCCATACAAATATTTTATATTCCATTTGTTTTTCATGACACTGTTGTGACAGGTTTCAATTGATATGGGAGACACTAAAAGCAAAACCCATCAGTCATTACTTCGTATCAGTATCACTAAAGATTATTTAAGAACTACCTTTTGGTAATAAGTGAAATAATAATAGAAAATAGCCAAAATAAATATCCAAAATAAAACATTTATTGTAAGTCATTGCGTCTACTTTTAGATAGATATTCTTGTAAGCAAATATTCTTTAAAAATAAAACAATTTATCTCTATTATTATTCAACTTTTAAAAATTATACTATAACTAATGAATATATTTCCATAGTTCTTTGCAGTGCTGGGAAGGGACACAGAATCTCACATATGTTTAAAGATTTACAAAACATTTTTTTAAAAGAGAAAAGTTCCTTGTGCTAGATAATATAACAAATACTTTAGATAACCAATGTAGGAAGAGAAAAGGTTTACTTTGGCTCAAAATTGTGGAGGTTTTAGCTCATGAATGGTCAAGCCAATTACTTTTTGGCACTGGGAAGGAGAGAGAAGATTGGGCAAGATAAACTTCACCTGGTGGCTGGGACTTGAAAGAGAGGAAGATGATGGCTGGGCCCCATTATTACACTCAAGATAAGAAGACCTTTAAAGTTTTTCACCTCCTAAGTGTGCTTAGCAGAGAACTAAGCTTTTAAAACACAAGCTTTTGGGGGGACATTCCAGATCCAGACTACAGCAGTTGTTAAGTATTAACAATATTGTAGCACTTCTTCTATGTATACAGTCATATACCTAGGCAGACCCTGAAATGTAGAAGGTTTCTAGTTTGTCTGTAACAGTAATACCACATATTATTACATATTCCATTTTATATGTGGGCAGTTATTCACATTGCCTGGCTCAAACGACTTAGTATATTTTATTCTGGTAAATATATTTCCATAGTTTAAGATTAAGATGTAATATTAAGATGTAATATTCTCAATGTAAATTATAATCCTCTATTATAATAAAATAAATTGAATATATTTATCACAGACAGTATAACATAATATTGCATGCTCATATGCTTTTCTGGAGAATAGCTATTTTTTATTTAATATGTAAATCTAGGGATGATGACATCCAAATTTGCATTGAATGCTGTGCCCTTGATATATATCAAAAAGATATTACTCATGTGAGTATATTTCTTACATAATTTCTATATCTAAATATCTCTGGAGAGATCTAGAAGAAAATATGTTGCATGAATCCTTCTAGAAGAAACTTTGGGTGAAGGATGAAGAACAAGACTTGAAATGAGAAATACTTTTCCTCACATAAAATTTACTGTAGCTTGTACATGTAGTGTCCTCTCAAAATACAGTCTAATGTCCCTTTCTATACATAAAATGAGGGACCGGAATTATCTCAGAAATAAATAAATGTAGAGGGCTGTTCAACCGCATCAATGTTAATATGTTTAATGGAAGTATTACATAAAATATTTTAAAGATTGTAAATTAGTCTGAAATTTTATGACTGCTGCACTTTATTAAAAATCATCTTCATTATTGATCTGGTTATATTATAGCTAAATATAAAATTTGAAATCAATTTGAGTCATCTCTAAATTTAGTTTTCTTTTAAAATGTACCTTTAATAGCAAATCAAAGACACACAAATAGCAAATAAAAACACCCAAATTCAGAATTCATAATTCAAACAAAAATCCTATAATTTTTCCATCTTAGATTGTGTAAACTGGACATGGGGAGAAAACTCATTGGTTCCAGCTGGTTACGTTGCAACAAAACTAAGATACTTCTCATTGTAGACAATTGAGTTTTTGCGCATTTTTCCTGAGTTCCGATTCTTGATATACATTGAATTTCCTAAGAGCCTTTCTTCTCTCGCACAATATTAGCTCAAAATGCCACTATGAAGTAGTTCCTAAATACTGAACTTACACAAGAAATCCTCCTCTAATGTTCTGTTGGGGGTGGGG
The DNA here is from genome assembly GCF_000276665.1 of Chinchilla lanigera. Classification (NCBI taxonomy): domain Eukaryota; kingdom Metazoa; phylum Chordata; class Mammalia; order Rodentia; family Chinchillidae; genus Chinchilla; species Chinchilla lanigera. The sequence continues at coordinate 19,083,686 of NW_004955413.1, forward strand.
CGTCCAGCCAAAAGCCGAATATTTCAAACCAAGTGTTTGGTTTACAAGTAGAGTTACTCAAAACGTTAACATGTAACAAAATATAGTACTATTTCAGTGAAGAGAGCAAAACCATACACGTACTGGAAGCTACTATTGTTGCTGGAAATACAGAAGATATCATAAGCAGGTGCAGAACTATCACCTATCTTCTTTATCATACTTTTATTTTCTCAGACAACTTGCTATTCATTTAATGAATGCACCAAAAACGTATGTAACACACCACCAAATACAGATAGGAGTGCTACTCAGCATATGATTTATTTATATATAATGCAACATGGCAACAGACCGTATTTTGAAATTATTATTATGATCACTTCACGTATACATCACCGCAAAGATAGCCCCCTTGAAAAGCCCACGAATTGTTACTCTGGTGCATTCAGAAAGACGCACAACGCAGGCTCAGATCTTGGCAACCTGTGAAAGTGCCCAGTTGAAAATTACTAACAGCTGGAGGTGACAGTTGTTTTAACAGCTGAGCTGACAGGATTAATTTAAATGCACTGAAATCAAAAGTAGATAACACCTGTTTAGTCTTCTAGGGCCATTCGACAAGGTAGGCCAAAGGAAAAATGCAGCGCCAGAATTGTGTCTTTTTCTCTCCTAGAAGGACAGAGGGGCTTTAGAGGAGAGTGTCACCTTTTTGATGGAGGTGGGGTTAGATTTTAGCAGCAGGGGGCTGGTCAGCCTTTATCAGTTTTTAACATCTGGTTCCTATAATGTCCCCCCTTTCCTTTTTTCCTTCCCTGTCCAAGGTCTTTGACCCAAACCCAACAGTGGATAAAGATCACTAGATTTCAAAGCTATGGTTTCTCACTACAGCTTCCTAGAAATTCTCTTGGGTTAATTAATGTATTCTCTTTGAGCTTCACATCCACAGAAGCGCTGACTGTTTTCTCTCTCTTTGTATCTTTGGTTTCAAAATATATCATGTCATAGCACAGTTTGCATTTGACAGAGTTGTCAAAAATTACTCTGAGTTAGTTTTTGTATAGGATATCTGTCAATATTTGATTATATTGATCTGAAATTTTATCTCCAGAAACAAAAATATTAAAATGATGTTTTGAAATATGGAAATACAGAAAAGCAGCCTAGGTCTGTATGCATGAGTGTGCATAAACTCTAGTGATTTCTTTAAAAAGTGCATGTAAATCTAGACTTATATATTCATATAAACACAAAAACATGAATGAAGTCAAATCAAACATTCTGGAAGCAGAAGTATTTCTTTTGCTCTTCTTCCAAAAAGTAGGCTGTACATTAACTTGAGGAACATACTGTTTATTTTCCCTTCACAGTATACTAATTTTGCCTAATGTTAGGAACCCTAACATCTATCAGTGGAAAACCATTCCACCAAGAGATGATCACAGAATTGTACTCTTATTGTTTGCAGGCAATGCACAGTAATGGGATGATTTTTTTTCAGTAGACATAAAGTTTGACCTTCAAAATTTTACCAAATTCTGTATCTTCCCCCAATTGAAAGGAAGTAAACTTCTATTTTGTGAAGGAGGTAAAGAAAATATCTTCAGGTTTAAGGCTTCTCCCTTTCGAGCCAGGCTTAGGTGTTGAAAAACAGACAGAATACGGTTTTTATGTTTTTTTTATTTAGCCAAAATAAGGGTATAAGACACTATAGTGTTTTCCTTTTTCTATTTTAAGGGGAGCTATATGAGCATAAATTAGTTATGAAGCCAAATTTTTGGATTTAGAGATTATGAAATGGGAAAAGTGATATACATTTAAAAGAGAAGCATGACTCTGAAAGTTAGTTAATTATGGGATATGTAGGAATGATGACTTTGTGGACAGTACACCTTTAAGAAATAGTGTACATCCCATTTTCCTATATCATAAAAATAAGTTTTGCATTAGAAGTATTTTAAATATGACATTTACAATAAACCATAAGTTCTTCTTGAAATACTCTCACTTAAATAAATTTAAATGCCTATCTATTTTGTTAACTGCAGAATCAAAGTATAGAAGGGCTTATCTGACAACTTGAAATAAAATCAGCTTTTACAGTGCTTTAATTTAGATCATGCACCAATAAAAGATGTGTTGTAAGTGTAGTCATTCTAAAGGAGGAAAAAATATTTTTATATATGCATGAAATTTGCAACAAAATTTGGATATTTTTAAAATTTGGAGAAAATCATTGCAGTCCATGAAATGAATTGCAATGATACTAAAAGAAAAAGATCGAGAAATAAATTACCTCTGTTGTTAATACTAAGTTACCTCATAGATCTGCAATGGAAGTGTGACCTCTATCTGAAGTTATGTAGTAGAAAACAGCTACTAATGGCATATAGTCCTATTTTTATTAATCATCTAATAACATTTTATTAATCATTATATTAATTTTTAATCATTTTATTCAATAACGATTTTATTAATGATCCAATAACAATAACAAAATATTAATACTGGTGACTGAGGATTTATAACCCAACAAACTGCAACAAAAAAACTCTTGGGAGACTAATGACCATAATCTTTTCTTGCAAACAAGTTGTGGCTGTGTTATGGACAGCAAAAGTGCCATGGCACATTTCAAATACTTTGGGTCAAAATGTCTAGCAAGAATTTATTCTTCATATGGCTTCCTAAAGAAAAAAATACAGCTGTGGATTTGTTTCCAAAAGAACATTTATACTTTTAAGGACAATCTGCTATGTAGTATTAGTTATTAGAACTTCTTAGAGAAATCTCAAGAAGAAAAATTTGAACCCAGAAATAAGCAAGGCTAAAACCAAATAAAGTGGAACTTTAAGAAGACAAGTTATTTATTTGTTTACCTTGATATCCAACATCTGCACTGGTAGGGAGTAGGGTTAGGCAATGAGAATAGTACTTTAAATACCATTGGGACTTTCAAACATGAATAATCAAAATCTTAATGGTGAACAGCATTGCCTAAAAAGATGAATACTGATATATAGCACCTCAGAAAAATATGGATTCTCATGGAATTTATACTAAAATACTTCAATTTAAAAACATTTAAATAAAGAACGTACCTGAATAGAATAAGAAAAGGTAAGACTGAGTGACCTTCAAGTAGTAATTATTGTGAGAACTAAAAGAAATTGTTGCTAACTGATAGGAAGACAAATCCTTCAAACTGCATTTCATTTCTCTTGTACTCCTTTTTATCTTACAAGCCACAAAGAATCACACATTTTCAGAAAAAAACTAATTGTATCTCTAAAACATTCAGTTCCAGAAAAGTCTTGTGGCATTTCTGTTTCACAGTTATTTTAAAATTTTCAGTCTATTGAGTATACAACAGTAATTGTTATTCTATTCTGCCTAATGATAGATTCTTCAACTTTTATAAAATAGGAAGCAGTTTCTTCCTTGCTTTTTATTTCTTTACAAAACTCGGAGACTCAAAGAAGATAATTACAAACAATGCCTGAAGAATGGTTCAGTTAATGTTAATTTATACAACAAACTAATTACTACCAAATGGTAAGGATCACATGTGGAAGTCCCTCTCTCCCACGCACACAACTAAACCAGCAGCCATCTGTCTCAGCTTGGGCAGAACTCAGGGACACCAGAAGACATGCACAAGGAAGGGTGCAGATGCATTGGCTTATTCACCTCCACACACATTATCAGACCTGATAAGCACATTTCTGAACATTCAGTGTTTTCAGGAGAACAAAGAAGATAATAGATACAAACAAGATGTTAATAAGAACACAGGATTTTTATAACCAACACTGCAGGTGGAAAATAATCTTCAGTAAGTAAATGCTTAGAACAAACTACATATATTTTTGGAACAAACTACGTATTTTTCAACTAACACTCTACATGTAGCATTTTGCAACATAAGAAAGTAGTCTTGAGTCTTTTGTGCAAGTTAATAATTTCTGAAATCTCAGAGGTGTATGTCTGTCTACACTTATAAACAATTAATTAAAAACTCTCCTTGCTATTTTGTGTACAGATAATAGTTCTACTAATTTCTATTGGTTTACTGAGACAAGCAGTTAATGCTTAAGTTTTTGACCAATTTTAATTGCTTATGTCTGCTAATCTGAACCACTCCTCCGAAGACAATACGTGATAGAACAACCATGGTTGAATTCCTATCATATGGTTATTTTTGAAATTCTGTATCATTTCTGTTTTTTATTATTTTTATTCTCCTTTCAAAATTCTCCTTGCCTAATATAAATGTAATCTGAGAGACACTTTCTAAATTATTACTGAAACAACATCATACATTTAAACAAATAATACTGTCAATAGCTTGACATTAATCAGGCTGCAATTACATCGTGTAACAAATAACAAGGGCAATATTTTTTCTTTCAAATTGCAAGGTGAATATCGCCATTTAAGCAATAATGGATTTTCAGATGAAAACGATCTAAATGGGACTATAAGAATATTTAAGTGCTCTTTATTTTTATAAATTAAAGCAATATTCATTCATAGATATTTTTTGGCCTTCAAAATTCTGAAAAGAGGTACAGGTGCTTGATAAATATTTTTGAGGTAAAAAAGAACAAGAAAACCAGAAGTAGTAACAATAATACTAATTTTATGCAATATACCTCTCCACTGGAATTAAAAATGTTTCATATATAACATTCTCATTGAAAGTGTTTGTCTTGAACTGCCCTTCACATACTTGCTGGCAGCTAGCCTCATTTCATGACAGATCGTACAATAAACTACAAAGCAGTAGATCTATATCAACCACATTTATTCCCTTGAATAATGATACAGCAGGTCCCATACTTAAGGGTTGCTGCTCTTCAATATGAGAGACTGGGGGAAAGCAATAAAAAAGATTGTACAAAACAGCAGAAGGACCTGAATTTCATTTATTTGGTTTTATTTCTTTATTTGTTCCTAAATTTTTGGAAATATTTTACCCACTATGTATTGTCTTCTTTTAAGATCTAAGTCCTACATTTGTGAAAGCTGGAAAAGATTGGTTTCTTTGGGGGAGGAGGGTCAAACTTGTTAAGTCAACATTCCACAAAGTCTGTTTGGGTCTTAGGAAACACTGTAGAACATATTGTTCTAAATTTAGTGCTGGATTTAAATGCTTTAGATAACAAAATGTAAAAACATCACAATTAGTGATTTTAAAAAAATATTTAAAATTTATCTTTACATATTAGATTTTTCTGCTATCTTATATTTACAAGTTTTTGTGCTTGAAGCTTTATTTAGAGACAGTCTTATGGCAGCAAAAATACACTTTAAATCAAAAGTCCAATATATGTAAATTTTTGATAATCTTTTAAATAGTGTAGAAGTAGCTATAAACTGAAAAAGTTTTCATCCAAAGAGCCTTTAAATTAGTATTGTGATATTTTCTTGAACTTTTATGGGGTTCAAGATTCCAGCAAGCATCCCTGTAAGAAGCACGTAACTTTAGATTGTAAGGACAGTGTAATTCTTATAGTCTAATGTGAAGCACATAGACAAGTTACAAACATTGCCCTTCTTCTTCCTGGAACTATTTCAGGTGATAATGTTCATGGAAGAAAATTAAATTACAAGAGAAACATAGGACAATTCAAGTTTCCAGCAAAAAATACCAATAAAGCGTCTTTCATCATTTGGACAAAGTTATCACTTAAACCAATGTAGATAAATTACAGGACACAAATATTATAACACAGGATTTTATATCCTACCTCCATGCATTATTATACAGATTTATCATCCAAAATGAACAAACTCTTTTTTAAAAATATGATTTCTTATGGAAGATCTAGTCAAAACCAATATTAAACCTGATATGTAATAGAACTGTAAGAGGTCAGTAGTAATTTTTGTTTATCTTTCTTAATAAGCACCTTTCTAAAACTTTTTGTCTTCTTTGCATATTGACTGAATAAAAATATTGATATAATAGTTCCAGAATTTTAGGTCTGGAAAGAAGCATGCAATCTGTTAAATATAACTTAATTACTTTCCAGTAAAGGAAAGTGAAGCTTCCTCCATGATCATGCAGATAATGATAATGCAAATGCTAGCACCAAGTTTTTCATAATTCATTATCTTATCTATTAAACTTGAAGACTGACCACAGCCAAGAGCCCTTTGGTGGATGGGTTGGTTCAAGCCAAAGAGAGTTTACTCAACTATTTAATAAGCTCATTTAATTAGGAGTCACTGTGCTAGAACTTGTGGGACAATGAACGCATGCAGCTCCCTCTCTCTAGGACACGGTCAGTAGATGTGCTCTTTAAAGGGTCAGATACAAACATTTTAGGCTTTGTAGACCATAGTCGTCAACCCTACCACTGCAGCATTATATTATATTAATGTGTAAATGAATGAGAAAGACTGTGCTCCAGTAGGACTTTATAGACACAAATTAATCTTTATATCACACTCGTGTCTTCCAAAATATTCTTCGGATTTTTTCTAACAATTAAAATGGAAAGCATTATTTTTAATTACTGTCCACATAAAACCAAGCAATAGGCTAGATTTGGCCTGTGAACTCCATTTGCTAAGCACTGCTACAGGAAGTCAAATATCTAATGGAAAAGGGGGACATAAACAAGATTTCTTAAGGAAGTAAGGATGGAAGTTTAGAGCTCGCAGAAAATTCCCGGTGGAGATGAAGCACTGGCTAATTATTAAGGAAAAGATCGTCATTATCAAGTTGCAAGGGAAGGTAAAGCCACCGCAGCTAGACACCCCAGCCAGAGAAAAGTGCCGTGGCTAAGGAAAGGAATACGCAACTGAGCATTCTTCAATGCCGTAAAGCGTGATGCAGAAAATAGCGGTAAAAATGAGAAACAAGGCTGGAGAGTCAGACGCGAAGCGAGTTAACAGCCGCAGGGTGACTGCACCAGCTCTTAAAAAAGTCTCTGCGAGACTCAATAAAACACACAGGATGGTGCAGGTAGTGTGTCACATTCAACTGAGGCTGTTATTTCCCTAGAGAAATTATCTCAGGACCCTACCCCCTTATCTCTGAGGTTACTTCTACGTTGTGTTTTCTCCTTGGGGAGAATTTTGTATAATTATTAACAGAATTTTGTATTTTATTATTTAATTGTTCAGATATTATAGCCAGCATAATATCTGAGCACATCCAAATAAATACATTCAGATATTGCCCTATATGTACTTGATAAACTTGTGTGTGTTAGAACTCCAGAAGTTTGGGTTAAAATTAAGTTTACAATTACAGGAAGAACTCTTAATGAATTTTGGGTAAATATATTTTTGATTCTGGATCAGCACATTAATTAAGAACTTGTAAAGTGTATTTTAGCTCTCTTAAATACTATGAATTACGTTAGGTACTGTTGTTCTTATCATCATCATCATCATGTATCATCATGATCTTGGTTCAACTTCCCAAAGAGCCTTCTGCTAATAAAATGTTCAAAGACAGTATCCTCTACTTTTATAGTGAGTGAAGGATAAAGATGGACAAAAGGGAAATAATATATCACATATCTAGCTTTCCTAGATGAAGGACCTGACAGAAAGAAATTAGAATGCTTCTTTACAGCTGTAGACACTCCTCAGGAGACTGTAGATAATCAGCAAACAACAATCATAAAATATTTAGATAAGATGCAACCACGAGCAGAAGTGCATTGAAGATGCCTGCAGATGATCATGGTGGTGTGTACCAGCAAGTAAGGAGGCCAAAGCAGGAGGACTGCAAGCTCAAGACCAGAATGGGCAGTTTAGTGAGAGCCTGTCTCAAAATTTTCAAAAGTCTGAAAATCCAGCACAATGATAAAGCACTTGCTGAACAAACGGGAACCCTGGGAGGAGGAAGAAGAGAAGCAGTAGAGAAGGAGAAGAAAAAAGCGAAAGGGTGAGAGTGGGGAGAGAGACTGGCAGGGAGAGGAGAAGGAAAAACAAGGGCAAAAGAAAAAGGAGCTTGGGAACTATACCACAAAAGAAAGAAAGGGGAAAAGAAAAGAAATTGTGTCCTAGAGAAAGCGATCTAGATAGTACTATAACAAGTTTTCCAAAAGCACTTGAAGAGAAGGGATTAAAGCAGTAGTAACAGTCACAAGCCCTGCATACAGGGAATGGTAATAAAAATATGCCTTAATATGTAAATATGAGTTCCCTTTAGAGGATAAGCTATTAAATTCTCTGACTGTATGTTTACTTTTGGATAAGGCTCCTCTATTTTCAGAACGTCTAATGCCTTCTCATTCAGACTCCTTTTCAACATGGTTTGACATGGTATGTCTTCCCCAAAGGTGATAAGCAACTGAAGGACAGAAGGTATGTCTTTCATGTCTGTCTTCTTACTAAGACATAAAATGACTAACACTGCAGAATGAAAGAATGGGGGAAGCCAGCGACCGAACAAGAAAACAAAAGTTAAAGCTATAGAGGAGTCCATCTTGGACATCAAGAGAAAATGTTATAGGACAATGACAGAACTTAAAAGGTAATGAAAAAATTAAAATGTAGAATATAAATAGTAGGTTCTATTCTGTATTGAGATCCTGTTATGTGCATTTGTTTTTGTCATCAAATTTTGTACATGAAACTTTCAGTTTAGAGATTAAGAGTGAGGTTAATGCTCCTAAAAACTAACTATAACTTTAGTATTTCGTGTGTGCATGTGTGTGTGCGTGTGTATCTTTCATTTAGGAAAATTTTAAGATCTATCTGAGATGACTAGATCCTTTCCTGTATATCTGGCATAAAAGCAAATATAAAAACATAACAGAGATATAGACCTAATATTTCTTTAATTGTAAGTCTTCAGAGACAAAAAATAAACAACATTTCACCGGGTTTCATACTGTTTAAACTTTAGACAAGACAATTTCAAAAGGAATAATGCATAAGTTTCTGAATAATGTAACATACTTTAAAAACTGGCAAATATTTTTCATTTAAAGATTTTTAGTGTAGAAAACAAAGAAAAAAATCCTGGGCAAAAACAAACAAAAAGAAGCACTACAAGATAAGATTACTATTCATTTCTAGCAAATGAATATTCTTTATTAATCTCTAATTATAATCATTTAAGTGAAAAAGCTGGGCTAAAAGTGTATCATTGCAATTATCTTTCACTTATGTTGTTTTATTCCTAATGATTCCTATGAGCTCAACAGAGAAAAGACTAGATAAGCAGCAAGGTGGTTGTCAAATCCCAGGACAAAATAAGAAGAGAGATAGTTCTGATCCCAAATTTAAGCACTGAAAGGAACAGCATGAGTAAGTACAACTACTTTCTATCCCACTCATTTTGATATTAGATATCCTTTTGTCCCTGAAATTTGGACAACTGTTATATAAAGGCTGAAAACTGACCTGTGTTATTCACACTGTACTTTTCCCAACGCAGCAACCTCCTTATAAAGTATGTGCTTTTCTGTCCTGAGATGTTACATCTTGAAATTGATGAAGAAAATATTAAGGTGTTGAATCAAAGACTAAAGCATGACAATTAAGGTTAAAAATTAAAGACAAAGAAAGCAAAAGTCCGAAGGGAAGAGGATGCATTTTGCTCACTTATATAGCTCTCGACTCCCAAATCTTCCACAGGACTAATGCCACACTGCGGTGTATAAATCTTTCAGGCAAATTTTCACACTCAAAAGCATAACTTCTTGGGAAGGAAGACCTAAGTTACAGAGATTTAATTCTTCTGAAGCTATAAAAAAAATCTTCTATATTAACATAAAATACCAGCATAGGAACACTGTCCCACTGTAATAAACAGGCATACCCAATTATAGTATGGGTTCATACCTACAGAGCCCCTCAAAAATTACACTATGGAACGAGAGCCACTTGATATTAATGTGTGAGGAGAGACTTTAAATATGATTTATATCAAGGCTCAATATTTCAATAAAGCTTTACAAGTCTGAGAAAAAATGCTATAATTCTTAGAAGAAAATACAAAAGTTGTTTTGTATAATGTCTCATTTTCTATTTCTAATTAAAAAGTTTACCTAGTAAAGTTATATTAGAATTCTGATTTTTAACTGTCCTTTCCAAGGTAGACTAAAATGTCTATTATATTTTGCAGTCACTTGTGTTTGTCATATTAATGACAATAACAATCTCTAAAAATACTTTACACGGAGACTACAATATAATTGCAAGCTGAAACTTTTTTCTATAAAGACAAAGAAAAAAGAATAAAGTTCAAGAAAAGGTTCTTCACCCTTTTGCAGAACTGTCAAACAACTTCTATTGACCAAGAATAGCACACAGTAAACATACCAAACAAAAGAAATGATGAAAGATGTATTTACTTGTTCAGGGCCTTTATTTTTCTATTTCGTATACACCCACACTCGAGTCTGCATTGTGTTAATAAATAACCAGCCCCAACCGAAGGGAATAGAGGAAGGGTTTCCAGGATACTGCCAGGTACCACACAGTTGCTTGGCACTGCGGAGACGGCTCTGCATGCATGTCCACGCCCACTGCAAGGAGTGGGACAGAGGCTAACGGATGGATCCCTGAACACATCAGATTCATCTGGTAGAAAGGAACACCGAGCTGGGAAACAGAAGTTACTTTTTTGCAACTGTCTAACGCTTTGAATTTGAGAGGGAACAAATCAATTTTAGGGACGTGTCCAGCCAGGGTGATCTATTACCAGATAACCCTTACCGCTTATCTGCACATTTACTAAACTATAACCCCAAGCAGTTTAACATTTAAGAGTGTTTCATTACTTTATTTAGCAAATTGTTTCCAGGGTTGACTTCACAGTTTATTTCTTATGTATAAAACCCAGATTAAATTGAAATATTGTGAATAAAAATTTCTATTTTCTATAATATAGAGTCCAAATAATATGAAGTAGGACTAAGTGCCCAAACTCGGAGGTCAGTGTGTTATAGTTTATACTTGACGTCACCGATGATATCTAGTACACAAGGAAGGAAACTACACGGCTTTATCAGTCTGCAACCTTTTCAGTTTACACTTCACAAATGCTTGTTTCCCATGGCAGTTTTCTGTAGAGCAATGGGAAAAGTCTAACATAAATGAAAATAAACTAGGTCTAGAAATTATCAGGCTAGAAGTGACCTCATTTATATACAGCTATTGTATCATAGATGGTTTCTGTGTGAGAAGTATATGACCTAGGAAATAATGAAGTATAAAAATAGACAAATAAAAGCTGACTGCCTGGCATGGTGGCGCACGCCTGCAATCCCAGAACTTGGGAGGCTGAGGCAGGAGGATTGCCCCAAGTTCAAGGTCAACCTGGAGACCTGGGGTACATAGTGAGCTCAGGGGCAGCCTGAACTATACAGTGAGACCCTGTCTCACAGACAAGTGCTGTCTTTTAAACTTAAGACATAAAAGAAAAAGTGCTTGGTTTGAATTTTAAACAAAATCTTCTAAGCCTCGAAAGTTCACCATCTATAAAGGAGAGGACAGGGCACAATCTGGTATCTAGAGTTTATCAGCATGTAAGATGGGCATCTTAATCAATCCAAAATGTCTGGGTCATGTGCTCACTCTGTGTGCTCTGGCCCCCTGGCGCCCTCATAACGTTGGCCATATTTCTCTCCAACATTAAGGGCAGTTCAGACAGGCACATGGGGAGCCCTTGAGGTCTCAGAACTCTGGGAGCAGGTGGCAAAGGCAACTGTGAGTGAGCTCTCCACCGACTCTAGTGCTGCCCGTGCCTTCTCCATAAGCAGTTCCTATTAGAAAAAAAAGACCAAGCATCCACTAGAACAAAACCAAGCAGACCTATTTAATTAGGGCAAATGCTTGATATCCACTTCTCCATGTTAAACACACAGCCACACAGGCCTAGGAGGTCTGATTAATTTTAATATGCACGGTCCTGACAAGTGCCTCAAGGGTAACTGAGCGAAAAACACACACGCACACAAAAATCCTCTAGCTAGTCTGGCAGATGAGTTTTCCAACGATGCTATACACTGTACGCTGCCCAGATTAGAGTGTTACTATTCATCAAAGGCCTGGATCTCTAATGTGAGGGGGAAGAGGCCTCAGAAACAGGTGGCTGGCTCTTCAGTTTTGACTAAATGATATCCCAAAAGCTTTAGCACATAAGCAACAAGAATGGCTGGCCCATTCCCCTCATGTTTATTTGCAAATGTACAGCCCGGGTCAGTGGGTTTTCTTCTAAGTATCCAGGCATTGAAAAGAAAAATCTGGAACTCACAGATTCAGTTAAAGCCAAGGAAAATGGGTATACCAGTTACCTGAAAAGTACAGGTAATATCAGAATCATTGGCGTAAAGAGATGTTTAGAATCATTTATACAGTCTTGTTAGTAGGCAAATCATGTATGATTTGTCATAAAAATCAAATACTTAGAACACATATATTTATGAAGACACAAACTGCCAACAGCAAAAAAAGAATGATAGCTTGATTATTCACAGAAAAACGCAGGAAATTAAGGACATCATCTTAAATGTTGCTGCATTTTATTGGCAGAAGGGAAAGTTTTAATTAAAAGAAAAACCAAAGCTATCTCGACCAAATGAGTTTCTTGTTCAGAAAACACTGGACTTTTTTTAGCTCAGGGTCTCCCTACATACACATTTTCCAAAGTAAGCCTTGAGCCTTTATGACCCAAGCTATAAGGTTGTTCAGGAAAATACAAATTAATTTTCTATAACACTTAACGAAATGAACAAGATCAGGATAAACTGCTAGGATAGACACCACTTAAAAAGAAGGAGAGAGTGAACAAGTTTTACTTTAGTGCTAGAAAAATTTTACAAGCTTCCAACTCCACAGAGTCTGCTAAAGTTAAAACACTTATTCCTGAAGAAATAGGCTCTACAGCATTGGAGGGTGTCTTCTTGTCCTGACCTTTGAAAAATAAACTCTTTTCTTTATCATCACTTGGTGAGTGTTGATTTCCATACAGTGGTCCCTTTGAAAGGGTGCCTGGAGGTTAGACTTCAGCTCGCTCAACAGGAAGAGAGACATTTTGCAGTGACAGACTGCACAGATGCACACACAGCCACAATGCGTTAGGAGAAGCCTCCAACAGCAGCGAGAGTGTGGGGAACAAAACTTAAAAGAGCTCAATTGAAAAGTACCCTTGTTTGTCCTTCAGTGGAACAGCACTTACAAAGCCTCTTCAACATGTACTTTGTCAAAAGGACAGTGAGCAACTGAACAAAGCAACTCAAACCTCTGCCAATTAAAGTATCTTTAGGCTTTTCCCCTGATCGGTTCACTTTTTTTTTCCCACCTCATCAAATGTGATTTTAAAACAAGAGTGAGTTTCAAAGTGCCCCTCGTCTTTACCCAATTAATGGAATGATTGGAGATTTTTGAACTTCAGAAAGCCAATCTCTGCAACTTCTTTTCAAGAAATAGTAATTAGAAAGGTGATAAAATTAGGGGTAATTCGGAATTTCTACCTCAACTTGTCTGTTAATGTAATATGGTGCAATTTAATTTCTAAAGGGCTGTTCAACAACATTTAACTTATAAGACTAGGCATTCTCCTTTAGAAGATAAATTCAAATATCATGCATGTAATGTCTATGGGAATGTTCCTAAGGTCAAATATCATGCATCAGGGGCCTGTCCTTTCCATAAAAAAATTACATTTAATGCTGTAGCACACCACAGGTGAAAATATATTGCTCATAATCCCTACTTTAGCCATCCTAAAATAAGTCCTAAATTGGAGGGGAGTTTTGTATTTACTTGTAGGCAAATGTTTGTAGATGTAGACATATTTGCAGCAAAAATTAAAATGGCAATGTAGCTAATAACAACACTGCAAAAAAGTACCAGTATAATAGAAGATGCTATTAAGTAAAATGAATTATGTTCATGATTGATGCAAAAAGACACATAATGCAATCCTAGCGATGTATTTGTCAAGGTTCCAAAGGAGACAGTTTCTGAACAGTTTATATTTTATTTTGAGTTCATAAAAAAATACTTAGGAACAAGCACCAAATTGCTTCATTCAATCCCACAAGTCGAGTTCAGTGAGTGCTTTTATGGCATTTGCCACTAAGAATCTGTACTGCGCTGCACTGCACAATTTTGGAACAAGAGGAGAATGAATGAAAATCCTGGCCTCTCCTTCACCCGCTAATGGTCTATAGATAACTCTTGAGGACGAAGGCTTGAGGTCTGTCGCAAAATACACTTTTTCAAACCCATTCTATTATTTTTATTAGTTCTCACAAGGAGAGAAGTCTTTTTGTGAAGTCTACTAAAAGCAATGAGCTGCTTCATGTAAAGTAACACTGGGTGACTTTGGTAATAGGTTGTGCCTGTAGGACTTGTAATATAAAATTGTGAGCAAAGGTTTTCTGAAGAAGTTCAGGGAAAGAGTTCCAGTTGTGTAAATAATGATAAAGCCGAGTTCTAGTAGGAAAAAAAAAATCACAAATGAATGCTGTTTCTCACAGACAAGGAGCAAAACTCTCATCACGGCAAAACAATTCTGGAGGTGTGGGCATCACCCTCTAAGGAGGAAGAACGCGGACAGAAACAGATGCTAAATAAAACTGAACTTATGCAGAATTTGAAAAAGGAACCACACGCGCACACACACACTCACGCATGCGTGCGAGCTTATGCACACAAAAGGAATGTAAGAGAGAAAGTAAAACAAAGGTGGGAGAGCAAATCAATCACACGAGAGAAACAGACATTTAGAAAACTGTGAAAATTTGGGCCTTAATAATATTTATCTTCAGCATATATTCACATTTACTGTGGAAATACAGCCAACCAGCAAACCCAAGGTAGACTGTCTCTCCTGATTTCATGGGGGGCACAATTTGTGACTGCCCAAATTAATCCATTTAGAAAAGTATCATTTCTCTTTGAAAGGTAATTCTTCAAGGGGTAACCTCACTCACCACATGTTTATTTGTGGGAATTTATATTAGGAAACATCAAAGCAAGTGCCTCTCCCAGGATGTTAGGACTGTTAGGTTCTGTTGTCGTCATTGACTGGCTTAAATTTCCAGAGTTTTGTACCTCGGAATCAGAATTTGTCAGCACATGAAAGTATTCTAGGAAAGGAGCACTATACACTATGTTTCAGGGTTACCTAAAGTAGCAATGTTTGTAATGAGCCGAGATGTGATAATGATATTGCCTGGTACAATTCCAAGTTGATTATAATTTACAAAGTACTTTGATGTGCATTACCTCATTTGTTCCTTTCAACAGCCGTCTGATGAAAGTAGGGCAGTTCGCATTGGCAATGGAAGCAGATATTCATTACATTAGAACAAGTATTATAGTAAATTAAGGTAAGTAAGTATCGTGATTTGCAATGTAAATTATAAGGCGGATGCTCAGTTCTGGGCAAAAAAGAATTCTTACTCAAAACTAAAACTTGCATTTCTTCAAAAACTTGTGAAGTCCAAGAGACAGAAACATTACATTCAAAAATACTGCTGTTTATCACTCTTGCCTCGAATTGATCAGAGACTAAGGCATGTAGATGTTAAACTACAATCACTTAGTGACTCGTGACACAATAAGAACTAAAACTCCAACGCTGAATACCCAGTCTAGTTTCTATTTTTTGCTTTGTGGATTCATTGGAAAGCCAGAGAAAAGTTATGGACTATCTCTCAAAAAAAAAAAAAAATTTTTTTTTTGATATTTCCCATCATCTCACAGCTAATTCTCATGATTAATCGAGTCTCTGAAGGAACTCACAAACCCAGAGTTTGGCAAATCTGCTGGCTTTGAGGAACATATTTTGAGTCCTTGTAATCCTGGAAAGAACCAGGGAGGAACCAGTTACTTTTCCTCCACCACTGGCCTTAACCAGTGAAAGGGGTGGGGTTAAGGAGAGGGGAGAACCTATAATAGGATACCCCACTCCTGAGCCCACTATAAGAAATATGAGCTCTCTCTTTCATACCAGGTCTACTTGTCTGAAAAAGGTTCTGTTCTTAATACGTTGCACTATTAAAAAATAAATTATAGCTTTAAATTGTGGAAAAGTCACATAACAGTATCGGTCACTTCTTAGTCAATCATGGCAGTAAGTGAATTATTATTTCAGGCCACTAAGCCACAGACAATGTAAATATCTTTTCTTACAGAATATGTAACCTTCTAATCATTCAAGAGCTTCAAGTGGAGAAGTTTTCATTACTGTAACAAAAACGCCATGTGTGTTTTAGTGGATAGCCTAGATCTGAATATGTCTAGCTCTCTGATAAGGATAATATCTTAACCTATCAGTTACAAATAGAATTAAGATTAATGATGTCAAAGATTCAGTAACGAGAGAGATATGTACATGAAGCAAAGAAAATTGGCAGAGAATGAGTGAGAGAATGAAGTCAGAGAAGCTGGTGGTATGGAGGTCGAAGGAAGAGTCTGAATAAAAAGGCAAAAATAGAGAAAAAAGACAAAACCTAATCCAGTGATGGTGAACCTGTTAGAGCTTTCAGTGATTTAAACAGCCAACAGCAGCACGCATGCCATAAGTTCACCACAACTGAATCCATGTTAAGGGAGTATAAACAAAGGCCACAAAATGTCAGTTAGTGAGTTTACTATCACCCAGTTCTTAATATGAATAAGAATATAATCTGTCTACTAAGCTATTAACTAGAAAATAGGAACTTTCAAGAATATGTTATATTTAGAAAATCATATACTATTGTGGGAGATAGAAGGTCAATTAACAATGATAAACAATGTGATGGTAAATAAACAATGTGAACCATAGAGATGAATTCATGTTAGAAGTGTAAGCTAGGGGCGGGGGATTTAGCTCAGCAGCACAGCGCCTGCCTGGCAAGCGTGAGGTCCTGAGTGTGATTCCTGGTACCGGCAAAAAAAAAAAATAAAGTGTAAGCCAAATTCTGACAATGGTGTTCAGAGAAAATGTTAAGTCTTAAATGGTGAAAAAATGATCATGGGGTAGATAAAACAGTTAATAATATTCAAGACAGAGAAGTAGCATATGGAAAGGCAGAATAGTACTAATACAGAGCAGAGAAAAATGCAGGCATAGTGAGAAGATGGAAGGAGAACGTGGTCTTCAGAGAGTGGTGGGAATTAGCAAGAAGAAGGTTAAGAGTCTGGAACTACATAATATATGGTCTTCTATTGAATACCAAGGAGGAGAGTGGAGGATAGTTATTTTATTCTAATTCAAATTCCTCAACACTGATCCCAAGTGGTGGCAGACACCTGTAATCCCAGCACTTGGGAGGCTGAGGCAGGAGGATCATTGTAAGTTTGAGAGCAGCCTGGGCTGCAAAGTGAGCTCAAGGCCAGCCTGAAAACTGCGCAGTGAGACCCCGCCTCAAAAAGACAAAAAAAAAAAAAAAATTCCTCAATACTGTAAGAACAAAAGTTTCACAGCTTCATTCTTTTCATTTTTAAAAAATAAGAAACAATACAAAGTTCAGGGTTCATAAGGCTTAAATAAAGTAACTCACATGACACACGCCAGGAAAGTCAGATATTTTGAAGATCTCCTCTCCTTTTCCCGTGATAGCAATGGTGCAACACCAAAGTAGTTTAAACATTCTTTCAACAAACATTATAAATATTTAGTGTACATACCTATTTTAAGTTTAATGATTGTAATACTGGAGGAGAAACAAATGAAGTCAAATATGAAGAATTTTATTACCTTAAGGGTAGCAATGAAGACAAACAGGTCTTAAAGAGGGGAAGGAGTGAATACAGTGAGTGTAAACAGCTTTGACAAGTAATTTAGGCTTCAAGACAGGAGCAAGAAAATTGTAGGTAAACAGGATGGGAATAAAGGAAAGTTTTGTTGGTTGTGCTTTTAGGAGGAAGTAGCAGATGTGTCTGAAAGCCAAAAGGACCCTTTCAAAGAGAAACTAAAGGTAATATACTCATTCACACAGTACAGTAAATTAAGAAGCCTATTTTCTTTGTACCAAAAAGGATTCTATATTAAGTGAGACACATCATGTGCTCATCAAAATAAAAATCCCACCCACAATGAAATTTGCCTAAAAATGAAGGAAAATAAGTTAGGATTTGAATGTGACTCCTAAATTTAACTTGTGACACACATTTATAGACCATGCCTGGGTACCCAGAACCTGAAAACACAGAAAATTTGTGATATTTATATAGCTTGGTGTGCTGAATAAATGAAGTTGTTTTAGATCTGCTCAAATTTAATAGTGATACATTCTTTAAAATTAAGAGGGTAATGGTGCTTGTAAAAGATGAAGAAAAATGTAGTAAAGACTAGCTCAATTTATGATGTAACTGAGTGGAGAAGAGGAAGAAGGACTTGGGTCATGGGAGATGGACTGGATTGTTGCTTTGACTTTAACACAAACATGGCCTGGGACTTCACACGAATCTCTGCCTTGGTTTCTCTCTCTCTCTCTAAGATGATGATGGAGACCACAAACAAGTGCTTACCTCTTATTTCCATTTGGAATTTCTATCATTTCACAATTAACTTTCTACCAGAACTCTTTCTAGAACACGTTTTTATTAAGGTGCTCTTCAAAACTTTATTTATTTATTTATTTATTTTTGGTTTTTCTCTGGTACTGGGAACCAAACTCATGACCTTGAGCTTGGCAGGCAGGTGCTTTGCTGCTGAGCTAAATCCCCAGCCCCACTGAGCTAAATCCCCAGCCCCTTCAAAACTTTATATATATTTTTGAAGCAATTGAAAGTCCATTTGAACTGAGATAGTCTTCCAATACACACTTACGGAATAGGCACTATTAAAGCACAAACAATTTGCTTTAGCAGCATATTACTAAACAGCACTTTATTGGTCAATGTTTCAAAGGAATTTCATCATGTATGTGCTAAAAGGCAACGTTAAAGAATTACTTGGCAAAAACCATAACTGGAGGAAACAGCATACATAGTGGTTAAAGGCATTCAGTTAGACTAAGGTTGGTTTCAGTTTGAATAATGACCCTGACATTTGGTCACTGCATGACATATTTGACCATCAGTTTCCTCATGTAAAAATAGAGATGATAAGAATCATGACAGTTGGGTCATGTGAATCGTTAGGTCATGTGAATGGTGCTCCTTGAGATTGGGATCTCCAACACCCTGCAGCCTTGGTTATAAAAGGTAAGTAAAGATTAAATAAAATGTATCATATACGCTGCTTAACACTACAGTTAACACATGATTTACACTTTATACATGTTAACAATTTACATATTCTTATACAATAATTTCTATATTTCATGCATCATTATTTAATATTCTTCACAGGAATCATACACTGCATATCATGGTACTAAACTTCACTGCACTCAAATTGCTAAGTCTAATAAAATGAACCGATAGAACAGAAATACTAAGAATGTAATGTAACTATAATGCAAGGACATTACATAGGCTAGGTATTGAGAACTTTGAATTTATTACAACCTTTAGCAAAACATGCAAGTTAAAATGGATACTGAACAAGAATCATTAGCAATACACCTTTAAGTGCAGTGACAGACAAAATTTCTGATAGAATAAAGTGATATAAATAATAAATATAGTATGTTTTCCTCCTAACTTCTAAATATTTTAATTAATCGTTTGAAAAAAAATAGGCTGGGTAAAATAAAGAAGAGCTGTCTTTTCCTTCAGCCCATATGCAAATCTAATTTTCTTTCTAACCATTTCACCTCAGTGGTCTCCTTTTGTGTGGTTCCCCATTCTCTTCTAACTTTTGAATTTCTGTTCATTTGCTATTGGCAGGGGTAAGGTTGGAAATAATGTGGTCTTTCTGTTGAAATCCGTTTTCCAGCTTCAATGGGAGGAAGCAAAGGCATGAATATGGCACCCTCATAATGATTAAGCTGGAGCTTAATGAAATTTTCATCACAACCTGCTGTTCATTTTAATGGCCTTTGAAAAACAATGGAAAAATAGCTTGAGGGAAGAAAAGATTTTTCAGTGGCATGTATTTGTGAGTTTCACATTTAGCTACAGCTACTCTATCTCTGTTGACCTGGTCTCTGCGTTGGAGTTTTCATTACAGAGATGCAATAATGTTTAGTGGTTTTCAGTTTTGTAGCTTTTTTGTTAACCATATTCCTAAGGGTTTTATTCTTTTTGATGCTAGATACACGACAGAGCTGTAGATCATGTGTGCTATGTAGAATGTCACTGTCCTGATCGTGGGTGAGGTAATGTTTCAGCGACCATCCTCTGGTCCAACCATACCCTGATTATCAAGGTCTTTAAAGCCAATGTAACTTTCCAGGTGCTATGAGACTTCTCACAAATTTCCTGTGATACAATTCCTGTTTTTTCTTTTGGTAATTAAAAAAAAATGAAAACTCCCTCAACATTCCCTTCTTTTGTACAATACAATCTTCTATTTTTTAATATTCTTCTTGATTAAGACAATCACTTTACTCACATACTTAAGTTATTTCTTGACACATATCTCTATGTTTTCAATAATTAAATAAACATTCTTGTCATGGCAAACTATCAGCAAGAAATCTGTGTATGGAAACATAAATGCATCTACGTGTCTCTATAATTAATAATTAAAATTATTTCCAAAACTCAGATTTTTAGATGCCTGCATTTTTCAACTTCTGTTCCAGGCCTCCATAAATACTACCTGTGCATTTTTTCTTTGTCTTTATTTTATTTAATAACAAGTCACTCATCATATGGCCTTTTCAAGTATTTTAGGGGTAAAGTAAACAGTATATTATGGTGGAAAACACAGTAGAAAAACAATCTAATGTCCATATACAACAGTGATGTTTCGTTGTATCATCCTTCCTGCTATGGATGCCCTATCTCTGCTTGTTTTCCTGAGTAAGTGTTACTAGATTTTACAATTTTCTACTAAGTCTCTACATGTCCTATGTCCCTACATGTCTGTTCCTAAGTTAAATGGACAACACTAACTCCTGCCTTCTGTCCAGTTGGGGTTTATTAATTTGGTTTAGGCCTGTCATATATTTCCAAGTTAAGACCTCATGCCTCCACTTGGAAGTCAACATGATACATGGAGGGAATACCAAGCTCTGAACCAAATTTCCATGGAGAAAACCTTCTGAAGATAACTTCCAAATCTCCATTTTAATACATAATTTATACCTCCATAAAGTGAGTTTTCTCTAAATCTTAGCACTCCTTCCAAAATACATCTCAAACAATGGTTTAAAAATTAATGTGTGAGAGAAATGTTTTTTAATTCATTCTGTGAAGTCAGCATTGCCCTATGTACCAAAATCAGGCATTAAATAAAAGGAGAACCATAGATCAATGAATCTAATGAACATAGATGCAAATCTGCACTACAAAATATGAGCAAATCAAATCATGACCCAGTGGTATCTCAACAGTCTAAGAAGGAGTGCTGGGTAACTTAGTGACTTAGGAGACACTACCAAAAACAGAAAAAAATGAGGCTGGAGATGTAGCTCAGTGCAAAGTACCTGGATTCAGTTAAAGAAGGAATGACAGAAAAGAAAAAGGGGAGGGCAGAGGAAAGGAGAGAAAGGAAGAAAGGAACGAGGGAGTGAGGGAGAAGGGGAGGGAGGAAAAAAGGAGGGAAGGGAGGGAGGGAAGGAAGGAAGGAAGGAAGGAAGGAAGGAAGGAAGGAAGGAAGGGAGAGGCAGATTCTACAATTAATCAAACTAGGGACAGAGGAGAAGCCTCCAGAACTTGAACTTGATAACAACCACCTACAAAAACCTACAGTAAACATCATACTTAATGGTTAGAACTGCAGTGTTAGCAGCTAACGGTTGGTAGCTATGCATCTATATATGGTGGATGATAGGAGTGAGGTTCCTCAAAGTTGGAGTGGAAAGTACAGATAAATAGGGATAAGGCTAAAATAATCTATGTGGAAATGCACTAGTGTTGGAGATGTCAATAATAATTCATGTTTATCTTAATTAGGTGTTAAACACAGAAATATTTACAGATATGTATAAATACAGGTTAATAGAAGCACATGGTATTATTTTGCTCTGAAAGCCCTGGAAGAAATTATCCTTCACATTTTTTCACCAAGAAAAGGAACCAGGTGTTTTAGAGAAATGCTTGATTGCTAAACTGGAGCAGCAAATATACAAGATGGGATTTCAGCATTTTATACTACTACAAAGTAAAGAAATGCTAAACTAATGATAATAAATACAACCACAATGATAGTGGTATGTCAAAGTGACACCCAAGTATAATATAAATATCTATGAGTCCATAATAATGCAAATAAATGATTGAATAAATTAACAATTGATACAGCAGAGATAAATTTCCCATGCAATAGGCTTCTGAATAAGTTATGTAGACACTTTATTCTAAACAAGGAAAGCATAACTTGCCATTTGTTAAATGTACAATGCAGACCGTACTGTCCTTTTTAAAAGGTGTATGGTTTGGAAAGTGGTGGGAGCAACTTAACAGGGAAGAACCCTTGAAAACACTGCTTCAGTCCAATGATTATGGTCAATTTTAACATGCTTCCTGACATAGTAACGTGTCATTGATATGATGTGACAAAAAATTGTACTTTGACTCAGTGGTCATCTCCCTGAGCCCCCAAATTCAGTTTAAGTAAGAAGAGTATATCAGATAAATTCCAGTAGAGGGACATCTTGCAATTTACATGAACAATGTCCCTCAAATCAACATCCATCAAAAAGCTACAAGATTCTAAATACTTCACCATGAAGAAATGATAAATGCTTCAGGAAATAGATATGGTGACCTGATTAAAGCAATGTATGAATGGATCTAAACGCCACCTGGTAACCCATTAATATGTACAGGTTTTGTTTTTAATGTATCAAAAATTTATTTTTAAAAAACTAAATTTAATAAAAATCATAAGAACAGTCCAAGAAACCGACATAGTGAAAGGAAGCGTAAGGAGACAAAACTAGATTTAACTAATAACTTCCATGGCATGGTAAGGCAGCAAAAAGCATCTCAATGAAAACCAAGCGAATCTGAATAAACTATGGACTTCAGTTAATAACAATGCAATGCATCACTATTGGTTTGTTCATTAGAAAAAATGTATCATACAAATATGACATGTTATTAAGAGAGAAAACTATATATATATATATATATATATATATATATATATTTATGGGGATATACATGGAAAGTCAGTATTCTGCTTAATTTTTCTGTAAATATAAAACTTTTCTATGAAAATAAAGATCCCCTAATTTAAAAACTGTATTGTGTAGATGGTAAGAGTGAATCATGACCATATAGTAGGCAGATTTTTTTTCAAAATACATTTAATAATAGGAGATCACAGTCATAGTGAAATGTTAAGTGAAATTAAGAAAATGTAAATTTAAAAGGAAAATTCTAATCATATAAATTGAATGGAATATGTAGAAATAAAGACAAAAAAGATCACAAAGCTGAATTCTATCAAAAGCTACAATATGAGGTGATTTTTATTTCATGCCTTTTGTTTTTATATCCAGAAAGCACCTGTAATTACAAAAATAAAGGTTGTCTTGATTCTCCTTAAAACTCCATTTTCTCTCTATAAAATGGGAAAGGTACAAAGAATAACAAAACACCAAAAGTCCTTGGCTATTAAGATTATTTCAAAAATTATTTCTCTTTCTAAGATCATGAGAATGCATACATTTAGCCAAAATTCTTGTTCCAGTTCTATAAATGGTACGGGACCCAGAAATACTTAATCATCACATGACTCCAAAAATATTGGTTAGCATACATTTTGTGGCAAATATATTCATAATTTACCAATGTCCTAAAAATCAGAAATCAGCTCAATTAATGTTACATACTGTGTGTGCAGTATATTTCTGGTGTAAAGTATGTCTTTTCATGTCACTGTAGGTGTTTTTGGAATTTCCACCAACTGAAATAGGAGGCATGTTCTTGTATGTTGTATGCAATGTGGCATCCATTTTTAATGCAGACATAGGTTTAAATGGGAGTTAGTAAGTATCTGTCCAAAATAGAGGATGACTGTCAATTATGCATAAGCTTGTACACGTTGCATTAGTTGCTTTATTGAGTTGCTTGCTTTACCTCTAAAACAAACCCATGTGGATATCCTTTCATGCTACTATATACAACTACTAAAGAGATTTAGAAATGAAGTCTTAAAAGATTTCCTGGAATTTCAACAAATGAGAAGTTATGTACACGTAACAGTTAGATAACCACTAACTTTAAGTATACACTATTCCTAATCACAGTAATGTTAGACCAACACAAGAAGTAAGCCTAACAATGAAGTCAGGATAAGATATACTATAAAGATTATGGAATGTAAGGAAATTCTAAAATAGTCCTTGGGAGAAAGTTCCTGGAGACAACATACCAGACTGCAGATACTTGACAATGAGGTAACTGTTCTGAGCTCTGCTGTCATTCTACACTTGAATGTTTACGCTTCATTCAAACCATAACTTACTCATGTGTGAAAATAAGGAAGATATCACAACATGAATTTATGATTTAAAAATCCAGAGAGACCTATTTAAGGGTTTCTGAGAAACAAAATACTATCTATCCTCATAGTGTTAGATTTGTATTTTATCCAAGTTAAAGAGTATAAATCAGAAAGCAGAACTAGACGTGAAAGGCAAACTCTCAAAATCTGGACGCAGCCATAACATTGCTTCCCTCTCCAGCTTTTACCTTCTGGCTCATTCTTGATGAGCTCCTCCATTTTCCTCTGCTTCAAGGTGTCAACCACGTCGGCTAAGCTGCCCTTGCGCCGTTCAGGGGTCCCCAGCGCCGTACTAGACAAGGACTCGCCACTTTGTCGCCCACCTTCTTCTGCCTTCTGAGGTGAGGTAGATGAGTTGTGTGGGGCAAATGAAGACATAACTTTATTGCCATCAACTTCCTGGGAGAAAAAGGAAAGGAAACAAATTTTTCGTTAAAAATTCAGTAACAACAACAAAAAGGTGATGTCCTATACTCAGTTGACACATTTAAACAAAAAAGTGATGTCATTCTCTAAGAGCAAAGGAAAAAAGAAATCTCAGGAAGAGGAACTTAACTTTCTAGCCTAGCCCTAGAGTGAGGCAATGATGAATTCATGGGAAAATCAAAATATGGAGGGTTTTTTTCCCCTTAAACTGAGACAAAGGCTTCAAGTGAATGACAACATAGTCTTAGATAATATACAGAGCTTACACTGGATAGACTTACTATTCTGGTTTTCTTTGAGTCTCAGACTGTTCTATGAAAAGATACTGGTCATCTACATTAAGCTTCCTCAGTGACACTATAATATATAAAAAGCAATATTTTATATACAGTCATTTATTTCCATTTTAAGTAGCTGCCTCTTTTTGATCACATTCCTAGTTAAGAGTGGGGTCCTCACTTAGCTCTCCACCTCTCTGATGTGTGAAGGAAAGCACCAGCCACACAGGTGCTTTAGACATCAGACAAGAATACTACAAGTGTACTTTTGCATATAGTAAAGATTTTTCCAATTAACAGTCCTGTCCCACCACAGCACTGTTTCTGCCAGGCCTCTTCTACGGGGCTCTTCCTGCTTCATTTGCCCTATAAAATAAAGTTTCCTGCAGTTTTCGCTTCTCTCATAATAGTATGTGTGCATCTAAAAGGAGTTTTACCGCAATTTTAAAATATAAATACATTTTTGCATTCTGTGATCATCATTTCCCTCACAATTTCTATCCCAACTTTTATAATATGTATGATATTTCAGGTATATTTTGTATAAAACACAATAAATTGAGTTTTCCTACATTTTCAAGGAGTAAAACTGAAATGATTTTTTTTTTCATTTTTTACTTGAAAGCTTTCCTTGTACAGTCTCTCCCTTCCGTAATCTTCTTCATTCCCACAAAGCAGAGTTCTTTCTAAGAAAGAATTTATGTCCTAGGGTCTTTGAGCTTTACCTCATCTTTCGGTCTAAATCTCTTTTCAACAGCATTAGAAGTTTTCATTAAAATATATTGGACTGTAAGCATACTGAATACTCAGGATAACAAGATTATACCTTATATACTTTCCTTCTGCACCTATTTAAGGTATGTCAATAGGATTTTTGACCTCAGAAATGTGGCAAATCACACTGATTGACATCTAATGCTTTTAAGGTCAGTGTTAATATTTCCGACTGGCTTACAAATACGCTAAAAACACTCAACTGGAAACTGTCATTTTGATTTTTAAATAGATTAAAATGGAGATGACAACACAAACATGCTCATATGATTTTCTGTTAATACATTAGTGAGTACAGGGTCATTAGCTATGGCACAGCCCAATTTGCTGGACGGGACTGCGATGTGTAAGGAAAGCAAAAATGAAGATGTGTCCTAACAGAATCGTTCAAATTATGATTCTCAACCCCAAGCAGTTTCCCTTTTTAAAAAAATTACAGAATATGTTTTTGCAACATTATATCTTAATTGAATATTTTATATACAATTTAGTTTTTAATAGACAGAAAATAATATGCAAAATTTAATAATTAAACCCACTTGCAGGAGAAATGAAGGCACACTTTGGGAACTGTTTACTGTAAACCTATACATAAACATAAGCAAACATACACACACCTACACCT
Organism: Chinchilla lanigera; assembly: GCF_000276665.1. Taxonomy (NCBI): domain Eukaryota; kingdom Metazoa; phylum Chordata; class Mammalia; order Rodentia; family Chinchillidae; genus Chinchilla; species Chinchilla lanigera. Next base: position 19,110,255 of record NW_004955413.1, read on the forward strand.
ACACTGAAATTTATAGCTAAAAGAAATCAGGTACAAATTTACTCAGTAACCAGGGCTGTTTTCATGAATGGCCCATGACACCCCTTAGTTTAGCTTCATGTGCAATGCAGGATCCAGGAAAGCGCCTAGACTCCCTTTCCACAAAATATTTTTCTTCTCATCTCTTTTCAGATCCCAAACCAGAAATACCAGCATCACTTTGAACACTTTGTTTCCTAGTCTCACATTCCGTGATGAAAAACTTTGCAAACAAAAGTTTGCAAGCTGATTTTAATTTTTACTGCAACTGAAAATCACACACCCTTGTAGAGCATATCAAAATTTGTATGCAGCAAAGTATATGAAGCTATCATAAAATATTTTCCAATAAAATATCCCATTTTGCTATCTCTCACTTTCCCTACCTCACAAAGACCAAGGAAATATTTTAAAGAGTCTAACATAGCTAGAGGTATTTTCACTCAGATGCCATCACAAGATAAAAATAATTAAACATTGGTGCTGTTCTATAAAAGAATATTTATCTTATCACGATTTCACCTATCTGATTACATTTTAGCCTCTGGCACTGTTAATCCCTTTAACAGTTTTATGTAGTTGACAGCTGTTTCAATGTAGAGCTGCACTGTTCATTTGCATGGTGAATAACTTATTAAGGAGGACTGGCACAGTCTCTAGCAAAATAAGCCCTCTCATGTTCAATTTCTTCCCTGGGATTGCATTGGCCACATATGAAGTGATAACCGTGTGTTCCATGTCATTTCGCTGGCAGGTGAAATCCAGAATCCACTAACAAAGGCCCAAGTGGTCCAGTCCAGCCAAATATAACTTAATCAAGTCTTCTGAACTGTAAGGGTAAGCATCAGGATTTTGCAGACAAGCTAACAGAACTGCGATACTTGAGTTCTAAAGTCTCATGATGAAAGCTGGTTCGAAACTTTCAGAGTGAAGTTGATAATTTACCTTTGTTTTTCTTACACAAGCTTTACTTAGATCCTGCCATCTTTGTCACCTTCGCAACCAAGAGAAAGAGAAAGAGTGTGTCTAGCATATCTATCCTCCTTGAAATATGTTTTGAAAAATACGTTCTCTGGAATTCATTCTAAAGAGAGCATTTTGTTATGAACACTTTGAAAGAAATACTGAGTTAACCTTCATATTTAAATTTAAATTTAGACAAAGTGATGCTTAGAAATGGGATGATTAACTTATTTGGAAAAAAGAAAGACCAAGGCGTTGTGGCACATTCAAATGCTTGTAATCCCAGGGATGTGGGAAGTTGAGGCGGAAGCATGATAAGTTCAAGTCTGGCCTGGGCAACTTAGTCAGATCCTGCCTTAAACAGGGAAGGGGCTCGGGAATCTTACTCAGTGGTAGAGTAACTCAGGGTTCAATCCCTACTCCTTCAAAACAAAATTAAATGCAACTCACCCTTATTCTTCAAATCACATGTCATCTCTGGCCTCAAGAAACATATTATTGTGATACTTTTCAATCTTATGATATTAAATTCACATATGGCAGTAAAAATATTACATTTATAATTCAATCTAATAGACTATAATTGGTAAGAATAATAGTTAATATTTCTTGAGTAGTTTGTGCAGGCATGCATAAATTTTATCAATCCTCATGGCAAGCCTAGTTATGATTTGCATTTTATAGTTAGAGAAACTGAGGCATGCAGAATAACATAACTGCCTACACTCTAGATTCATAAAGCACCATCCATCCAAATATCCTCTGCCTTATGTCATGATTCAAAAATAAACTTACATTTAAATAACTATTAGACCCAAACGTAGATTATTTTTTCCAAGCAGTTTAGTAGAATGATGATCGTCAAGAGTGTATGTTTTTAAACTATCTTTATAAAATCTGTGGGTATCTCCTTTCTAGTAAAATAAAGTTTCAAAAATAGAAAAAACCTAGCACAGAAGAGGAGAACTGTCATTAATTGGATTCTTATTAGTACAAATTCATTAATAAGGCATTATTTAGTGTACCACAAAATGAACACGTAACAGAAGAAGTGCTTTGCTTCTCTACAGGTTTTGACAGGACCGTGTTCTTCACCTACCAATGCGATGTTTTATAAAAAGCATTAAGAAAAGGTGAGGTAAAACTTTTAAAAGTATTTTAAAAGCTGCATTATTTATTCTTTTCTGAAATCCTATAATCAAGATAAAACATACATCACAAAGTTTTTATATTTAAATGGAATTCACTATTTGTAACCTGTTCTGTAAAACTGTGAAATATCAAATTTAATTTAGTAATAGAAAATATATGATTATTGTGTAAAAGTGCTTTCAAATATTTTGAAGTTTCCTTCTTGGTTAAGATAATTTTTGATAAAATTTCTACACGAAACTCGAAGCCATGCTTACCATTTAAAGACTGCTGATCCCTTGATAATAACTACAAATGTTCTCCTCACCAGCACATGTACATGCATACACATGAACATGCAACTTCACATATAGTTTCAGAAGGTTAATTTTTTACTTTTGTATTTTAATCACTGAACTAATGCCATGAAATCTTCTAAGAACTCCCGTTGACACTAATTTACAGTTAAGAATCTCTAGTCTAAATGTGTATCATCTGAGAAAGGTACTATAAAATCAGATTAACAAATCAATATATACAATGAGATGATTTTAAACAATCAATTATTTGCCCCAAAAGGCTGAAACAGTAACGTTCATTGATATATTATCACAATAGAGTTAATTAAAGGCACATACATATGTAATTTAAAAATTCACTGTCCCTCAGATAAGCTATTACAAAAAATATTTCAGTCACTCTTTAACAGGTAACAAAACATTAAAGAAAAGGTTATGTGATTATAGTGATCATTGCTTTATTCCATGACCACCTTGTGACAATGTGTAGAGGAATTTCAATCACAAGACAGAAAGAGCTGCAAATGTTTCTAAATGAATGTTATAATTTTGCCAGCCAGTCAGGTCAGCTCAATTTCAAATATTAATTCTTCTCCAACACAGTATATAAAACTAAGAACATGTGGAGGCAAAAACAACACTTTAAAAAGCTCAGGAAAGGTACTAAGAGTATTTTCTCTGGTTAGCACATTCAAATTTAATATTCTAAGAAAAAGATATGGTCAAGTCCCAATAACTGTAAACACGAGAGTTAGCACTTACAGACAGACTTCTGAAGTGTGTTGTTAGATTTGTGATCACAGTTGATAAAAACTACCCAATTAAAATGCGCCTTTGAGTTTTCTCTAAAAAACAGCTACCTAATGTAGACTTAGATCTGGCAGTTGAAAAAAATAGAAAATTAGAGAAGCAGTCTTGTCTATACAGACAGAACTTTATCATAACTTTCTATATTGGAAAACTCCCCAATAATGCCCTTGTAAAACTTAACAAAATTTTCATAAGATCAGTCATCTTCACTGCCTAAACAACTGCAAGGTGTACTAATTGAGGATACAGACTTTTGATGAGTGGTTCCTAAATCCATCCAGGGATGTGGGCAGCAAGTTATGCATATGCATTTGGTAAGTCCTTAAGGGGACTATGATAGGCAGATGCTAGAACTGGTCTGGATAGCTCGCAAGCTATAGTCAGAAGAGCCTTAATTCAGTTTTTAAGGAATATTTATATGCAGTTCATCATTTTTATGACATCACTGAAATTCCCTAAAAATTTAGTACTTTAAAATCCTAAAAAAAGAAATTCAATCATCATCGTGTGTGTATGTGTGTTAGAAATTCTAAAACACACTACTTGAACAGATAGCTACATGTATCCATTTTTGATCTGTGATCCACCAAAAGGTATATATTTTGTGTTTGACACAGTTCTGATTTTTAAAGACTACTGTAAGGTTTCTTCAAGACACACACATAACCCAATATTTGAGCAGATCTAATAGTCTAAACAGTGATGGAGCTCATCAAATTTAGGAAAGAGATTATTATTTTATAAAAATGTCACCATTATATTTTAAATATAGGATACAGTTCATACTTCAAACTTTTTTATATATTTTGGGTAATGTAAACAGAAGTGAGAACTGTTTGATGTTTTACAAAGTCTAAAAATATATGCTGTTTTAAAGATTGCTATTCCACAGGAAGGAAATTCTCTAAAATCTAATATGCTTTGCATTTTTTGCAAAGCAGTGAGATGAAATGTTAGCTGCAGTTTACATATAATTATTGACTAGAAAACTAAAAAAAAAAAAATTAAATGCATTCTTTTAAAGATACATCATAGGTTCCTACCAACAAGAGAAACAATAGACGATTGAATAAGAAGTGATTTGTGGTCCTTGAAATAATATCGTTGCCATATCTGGGAATATTTTGTACACATTTCCAGCAACCCTGCCCTTAATTCCTGAATCAGAAACTCAAGAACTGGAGCCCAACTATACAAGATTAATGAGTCTTCCCAGTGAGGCCAGTGCTCACTTAAGTTTGAGAACCACGGTAAGAGATAATGAGAGAGAAGGAGGTAGAAAAGGAAAGATACGGAGAGATTTAGTAACTGCACTGAGGAGGAAAGATATCATGAAAACAATACCATTTAAAGGATCTGAGAAATGAGAGAAAATTTAATAGATTCCTAGAAGAGAATTAGTAAGGAAGAGGGAACAGGCAAGGTTAAGGCCATGCTCATGTGAGAGGCAAATGATATCTTTTGCCTTTTTTTAAGCACTCCTTTTGGCATTTATTGAAACAGACATAAGTCTACTGATTACTGTCTAACTGTATAGATTACAAAATCTGAGGTTTACATCAAAATTGTCTTATAGAGATTGATTTTAGAAATGCATCAAAAGTCTGTTTTGAAATTATTTGATCTCATTTATAATATAAAAATAAAACAATATAGTATTTTCATTTTTTAAAATAAACTGCTATATTATTTATGACATGATTTAATTTTCAAAAATAAAACTAAAAGTGAAGGGCAACTTTTCTAATTTTCAGTACAAGAGGTAACAAATCGGAAGCAAAGTTGGCAAAATATCTGCATTTTCTCTGATAGAACCTGCAAAGGCTCATTACCTTTCTGCTGATGATTTGTGTGCTGTGTCTTACTTATTAAATATCTAGCAAATACACTCATCAGTGGCTATTTCTGACAAACAGAACATTTACTATAAATGATAAATTTTAAATAGAAGTATTTTGATGTGTAGTCCAATCTTTGTTTAAAAACATCTTATGGCTGACTTTTGAGCCCTCAGGGAAGAGATCATCAAAGGTCTTTAAGTGTATTTGCTAGACATTTAATAAGTAAGACACAGTGCACAAATCATCAGCAGGAAGATAATTAGGCTGTCGCAGCACAAAATGTTCTTTGTTTTTACAGGTTCTATTAGTTAATGTATTAGCAATTCTCTAAATGCCACTTTTGCTTATTAAGTGGTTTGGAGAGTGCATGAAAACATACATTTTATTCTTGAATATGGCATTTCTGAGATTCTTAGCAAATGTGCTCCTGAAAGAGTATTTGAGAAAAAACAGGTATTAGACAGTTCTGCACGTGAAGCATCTATGAGAAAATGAAGATATTTTGCCAACTTTGTTTCCTATTTGTTACCACTTGTACTGATAATTAGAAAAGTTGCCCTTCACTTTTAGTTTTATTTTTGAAAATTAAATCATGTCTTAAATACTATAGTAGTTTATTTTAAAAAATGAGAATACTATATTGGTTTATTTTTATATTATAAATGAGATCAAATAGTAAATTCAAACCACATTTTTATACATTTCTAAAATCAATCTCTACAAGACAATTTTGATGAAAACTTCAGATTTTGTAATCTATACAGCTACACAGTAATCAGCAGACTTACATCTATTTCACTGAATGCCAAAAGGAGTGCTTAAAAAAAGGCAAAAAATATCATTTGCCTCTCACATGAGCATGGCCTTACCCTTGCCTGTCCCATCTCCCCTACTAATTCTCTTCTAGGATCTATTAAATTTTCTCTCATTTCTCAGATCCTTTAAATGCTATTGTTTTCATGATATCTTTCCTCCTCACCGCAGTTACTAAATCTATCCGTGTCTTTCCTTTTCTACTTCCTTCTCTATCATTATCTCTTACCGTGGTTCTCAAACTTAAGTGTGCACCGGCCTCACTGGGAAGACCCATTCAATCTTGTACAGTTGATAGCTGGGACATGACAGAAGTAAACGAGTGTTAAAATAAGTGCCTACCAGGCATTATGCTAGCATATAAAGGTGAAGAAAACATAGAATACAGACAAATGAATTTTTCAAAAACAGATAAGCTTCTTGGCAAGAAAATTAGAATAAAATATTAAAGAGAGAGAAAGCCTTTTCCCATTCACCTCCCCACAAAACAGGAAAATGCACATAAGAACAGATTCAGAGTTTCTTCTGCTAAAATCAAACTGCATCCTAGGGGGCAAAACAATTAAAGGACCAAGAAAAAATGTAATATGGCTCACTTTAAGGATAAACTTTGTTCAGGAAGAAACGTGGTCCACAAAATGCCAAATTAGTGTGCTTTTATCTCTGTTGCACACTTAGTTTTCAAATTTCACAGTTTTATGGTTCTCTATAAAGTGATAAGTCAGGGAAATGATCAAAGAAAGAATGTTCAATTACTACTCTTTACAAAATAAAACTTTTAAAAATCTAAGTCTGAAAAAATCAGGAGTATTGAATTATTTTTTCATAAATCCATGACACCAAATACTCATGCCATTTTTCTGCTTTTCTTTTACATTTCTGTTGCTTCTTCTGATATAGTATTGCGGTAGGGACATCAAGATTTTTCATTCTTCCTGAGAATGTTAACACCACTAGATTTCCTTGCAAATAAATTCTGAGATTCCTTCACAGTATAAATATAGAACAACAACAATGGTAACACAAAAACAGGTATGTACTAATTCTCCAAGCTCGTTAGCTTTTCTCCTCTATGTTTCTGCAATACCAAAATGAGAGTAATTTAAGGGGCAATTTATCTCCTCTCTACATCAGGCTAAATGCATCGGCTAAAATCAGTCCACTCTTTTATACCATCAGACTAATCCTATCTTCCCATTAAAAAATGCTAAGGGCTTCTTTCTCTATATTAATTAAGACCTAGAATGCGACCGTCAGATTTATAGCAAAAGTAGCATTTTTCTCTGAAAGCAAACTTTGTCCTGAATTGATATTAACAGTGATTTGAGGTACAAGAAAAGTGAGCTTCAGTTTGCGTTCTGAAAGTAATGGTGAGGTAATATGCAGTCCACACAAACACTAACAAAACTTCTCAACTAGCTAAACATTAATGTGTACTATAAAGCAGAATTGCTTGAGACCATTTTAGTTAGAATGGAAAGACTGTTCTACAGCATATACAAGTTGTGGAACATACACATTCTTTATGTAAAACACGGGGTTTTCTGCAAAGATGATCTGCATATAGCTTCTGTGAGCAAAGTGAGGTGCAGATTTTATTATATTAGAATAACAATTATAAATAACTTTTAAAATACTATGAAACTATTAGTCACTTGAGCTATCACACAAAATCTATTCAAATTCACCAATATTTCCATAAAAATATAGTTACCACTCCTAAAGTTCTTAACGGCATTGCTCTATATGTTTTAGGGACTTTACCTTTCATAATATTCAGAGAAATACTGTGAAGAATATTCTTCCTACTTAACATTTAAGGAACTTAAGGTTTCTCAACAGAATTTACTAAAAGTAATCACAAAAGAGAAAACTGAAGAATTAAACCAGAGATTCAATTTTAAACGTGGTCTGGCTATCATTCATTTATCTTGCCTTTTTCAGCCAATACAGGAGCTGCAAGCCATGCCAAAGGGAGAAGAAAACAAAACAGGTTCTGGCACTCCTAAAAGAGTTTAAAATTGCAGAGGTACACTTGAAAGAATTACTAATCATAAGAAGTACAAAAAGTATTACGTAAGCAGTAACGGAGTAAAAGTGAAAATGCATTAAATGTAGAGAAGAAAGAACATTGGAAATCAAAGAAAAATGAAAAATTCCTTCTCAGAGTCCCAACCTCACTATCCTGGCATTGACTGTATCATGTCCTTTCTGTATCACAAGAGCAAGGAATATCTCCAATTATTCATCATGTGCTACTAATCCTGTTATAAGTGTTCAATAAACACAAATTGAGTTATTAGTTTGTGAAGTCACTACGTATAAATAGTCTTTTGGCCTAAGTCTAGAAGAAATGAGTAAAGAGAAAAACATGCAGAATATTCCTAACGACATCATCCAAGAGATTTCATAATATACACGCGCACACACGCACACACACACACACACACACACACACACACAATCAGAAAGGAAGTAGCTTCCCCCAAAGAAATAGATCACAATAAATAGCAAGACTAATACAAGAGATCATTTCATGAAGGGTCATGAAAGTCAAGTAGGGGTGTTTACATTTCACCTGACAGGCAATGGACAACCACTGTGGATTTTAAAGTGAGCAATTCTACTAAGCCATGTGGTGGAAATATTAGTATGCCAATGTTATCTAGAATGAATCAGGTGAAAGATAAAGGTCTTCATTGAACAGGAAACTGTTACCATGACACATTGCTGATAATAAAGAACTCTTCCACCTGATTTTAACAGTGAGAGTTGAAAAAAACTATCAAATTTGTCATCTGTGGTTATCAACTCTTTGGGAAAGTAATTTATACTCACCAGATTTTTTCAAACTTCACATATTCAAAATATTTTTGTTCACATTCTAGAATGTAGTCCCACTATCTCCTCATCCATTCCACCCAGCCCCATGATAGTTGTTTCTAAAGGGACAATGATGGGATGAGTATGGTGTACAGAAAGAGACTAAAAGCCAATTTTAGGCAGTTATGTATTCCATACATAGTGGACACTAGTGTACAAGAGGAAGAAGTTTTTATTTTTGTTTGAAGTATGCATGTGTACACACAGGTACTTTGTTATTTATTTTTTACAACTTGTGGTACTTTTCTATGAGAAACACCAAAATTTTTATACTAAAAAAGTAAAATCCTAAAGACAGTTTGAAGGACTAATGGGATTAGTTAACTGGAAAATAAAGAAAAAAGACCCAAAGATAACCATGGTTCTTGTTTGAGAGGTTGAAAGAATGACTATGGTATGCATAAAAAAAACCTGAATAGCTGGCAAAGCAATCATTTTGTAAAAGAGTCACTATGACAGCAAAATTTGAATAAGCCCGTTTAATTATTTTAAAACTTGAACATTAGTCCTTACTTGTGATCCAAGTACTATAAATAATAAGCAACATATAATTTCCCTTAAATAGTATCTTTGTATTATTTGAGCTCTTTAAATTTGTGTGTGAATGTAGATGAAGAAATATTAGGTGTGTTTGATAATATAAAATGAAAAAGTGAGGTATTAAAGTGACAAGAAATAAACTTGCTTCTTTCCAGAAAAATGATGCCACCCATTTTAGGCAATAATCCCACCTCCAGTGTGTCCACAGGCCAAGGATCACGTATCCAACCCCAGGTGCATTATGGGATGTGTGGTATCTCAGAGCCTATCGATTACCAGGGCTTGCTCAGCTGAACTGATTGGGTAGCTGGGTGTCCCCTCCTGCCTCACTGCGCCATGTGCATCCCTGCTGGTGGAAGAGGAAGAGGACAACCTTGTCTGATAGAAGAAGACTGCTTCCTCAACCAAAGTTACTAATAGTAGCTGCACTGCCCTGAGGGAACCTCTAAACAAGCACTCAAGTCACTAATAGTAGCTGCACTGCCCTGAGGGAACCTCTAAACAAGCACTCAAGTAGGCAAAACCTCTTCACATAGCTCTAAAAATGGCAGTTATACGTGTGTAAGACCCCTCTTTCCTAAATTTGATTTATATCATGAATTTCTGAAAGCTTATTTTAATTTATAATTGGAATTTTGAAAAAGAAAAGATGTTCTGCAAGGAAAAATGCATACATAAAAGCATCAGCACCTACAGAATAAGCAAAACCAAAAGAGAAATGGAAAGTGAGTTAGCTCAAGAACAAAAATGTCACAACAAAATAATTTCACTATTCCAAAAAGTAAAACTACAATAAGACAAAAACGATTGGACTGTAAAATTAATAAATAAAGTGAGGGACTGAAATAGTATTCCCTTAAAAAAAATTAATGGATAAACTTTCCAAATGCTGTGTTTAGTGCTACTACCATGTAACCATCTATCTTGCCCTACATATGTTAGAATGAGAGTGGGGTAGATGAGATCTATGAAAGTCAAAAAGTTTTGCAGAAATCTACTGCTGTGAGTGCTTTGAGCTGTGATTACAGCTGTAAGTAAGAAGTAATGACTTTTCCCCAGTAATAACATACATAGATGGAGGTGGTAGTGCACATAAAAATTAGAAGTCTTATGATATATAGTAAGAAGAGAAATAATGTTAGATTTTAGATAAATACATTATATCCTATGATTTTACTTGAGATTTTCCCCCATAAAATCCCTGGATATCTCTGATATCCGATGATGACTCTGGCTTGGTGTTCAATAATCCACAAAAAATGTCACCCCAAAATGAAGTCATGTGCTCTTGTT
>NW_004955413.1:19120945-19147444 GCF_000276665.1 Chinchilla lanigera
GCCCAGCTTGAAGTCATGTACTTTTTATATTCCCCACAACAAAAGAATATAGGTATTAATTGTATGACAAAGCCACATTGTCTGATTAATGGAGCTTAATTTAAATGGCCATTTTCTTTAAGGCCCAAATTGGTTAAGAGTGAATCTCTCAAGATGGAAACAACCAGGTACTGCTTTGCTCACCAGCTCTGTGAAGATGTGTACACACAGGCTTCTTACAAAAAGTCCTTTCCTATCCATCCATTTCATTTAGCAACATCAAACAGGGAAAAATAATTAAAAAGCTCCTATTGAGCACCTAGAGACCTTGAACACAGACAGGGGGTGAACACAAAGACAGAATATTTGGTTACAAAAGTCACACTTCATCTCTTTAATTAATTTTTTACAGTACATTTTTGGTTTTTCCATTATTTCTCTTCTACTCCCCTGGTTCTCACAGAAGTACACACACACGTATATATTTCATTAAGAGGAAATAAAAGGGTTGTTTTTAGTTAAGATGTTTCCATTCACAGAAACTACGCATTTAAAAAATAAATTGCCTGAATAAATTCAATTATCTAGAGAAGCAAAGGAAATCACATGCAAAGGACATTATATGCAGAGGCCATTCCGACGGCTTCATGTATATTTTTATTGTTTTAGTTAGTGGAAGGGAAAAACTGTCAGAAATTCAACCTTTTAACAGATTTTTTTTAAATTCTTCCTTCCTAAAGGCCCAATGTCTCTGGTACTGAAAATCACATGAGCAATAATATTGAGAAAAAAAGTTTGTCAACTACTGGAAAGAGACACCTTAGATTCTAACTTGGTACCAGTACAAAGTGGACCCCCACGTACCTTGTATGTATTTTTCCCCATAAAAATCAATGAATAATATTTAATTTGCAAGTAGTTCAGCATCAGTACAGACAATGACGTCTGGCTCTAAAAATGGGTTATCTTTTTAAAAGTCCAACAAATTCACGTACATTCAATTAACCTATAACATGACTGTTAGTTCTGCTTTCTGACATTAGCACCATACATAATATGTGCCATATATGACTTCACCAGAAGAAAAGATTTTAGCCTCATGCATTCCCATGAGTAATACTGTTCCTTGAGTGTCAAATCCATATTTTTGGTGCTTTGCTCAAGATGATAAAAAATAAATGAAGAAGATTTCGCCTGACTGTGTAATAACTTCTTGCTCAAAATCTCTGGCTTTTTACACTGAATTTACGTGCTACCTGAGTTCTCTTGAAGCGTGAATGTACCAAGTAAATGTGGCATATGTTTGTATTTTCCTGCCAATTCCAAATTCATTCATTCAAATCACTCACTGTAGGCCAAATTCTTATCCAATTCCACAGAGCCACTGATTTCTATGGAAGTGAATAGCACTTTTTGTGCCGGGTAACAGGAGAGTCAATAGTAGGTCTGTGCATGGAAGAACTATGCACTAGTGGAAAGGATAAAAATGTGACCGCAGGATTTTTTGAGTGTGGTATAATCAATTTTGAAATGACCTAAGTGACGAAGATTTCCACACTGTCCCTTGAGTGTGAAATCCAATCACTGGCAATGTGAATAACTCTAAATTTTTCTCTCTATGTTCAATAGATATCTTTATTTTTGCTTGTCTTATGTACACATTGTATCCACACTGATACGATATATGGATGAGGCTCATAATTGACCTCAGATTTCATTCAAAAGCTGGGAGTATATTCTGTACAAAATAAAAGTGCCATTTAATTATGAATGATTAATATGCTGCTTATATGGGTATTAGTAGGCAATTTCTTTGATACCACTTAAGAGCCCTACAACATAGTAAATACTAACATGGCTTTTGCACATATTAACACTGAGTTCAAGCCCCGGGCTTATACTAAATAACAAATAATTTGAGTCTGCATCATTCTTTCTAATATTCTTTTAACCACTGTGCTACACTGCATCCCATCAGAATGAAATACCGCGTTGTTCTAATTTTACTAAATGTAATCTAATTTTCTGGGTAGAGTTTATATCAGCCTCATATGTATCACCTCTCAGTTCCAGTGCAGTATTTCCCACATTGGGTCCACAGAATGTAGTTTACTGACCTATTCAATTTTCTATACTGTTTTAATTGGTTGCACTTGAAATTTCAATTTGCATGATATGTGTTTCCAAATGAAAAGCAAGCAGTTTGGTCAAACTTCTAAATAACACACAAACCAATAAAACACGCCCACAAAATTTGTTAGCCATAGGCTTCTTTTCTGAAATAGCATTATCTAGGGTCATAGAAGGAATGCAAATCACTCTGTCAAAGCTGATGTTTTTCTTGCACACTTCAAAATATTTGAGACTAATGAACAGTTCATTTCCGAGCTTTCAGGTGGCCTACCCACTGCTGGCTGCTCATCCTGCTCTCAGAACTGCCTGTTCTGTTGGTCTCTAAAGTGAATTCTACAGCCAGCCGCAAAGAGCTCCTACTTTGAAATACTGGAGACCTCTTTTCTACCCGAACTCTCTCTCTGAGGGAAATGGTCTTGAGATCATGTTGCTCAAGATTTTCTGTTGCTTCCGCAAAAATCTCAGTGCTCTTTTGGATGACATGCAAACTTACATATCATCGTTCTTCCCTCCTCTTCGTGGTATAAAAACAGTTTAACTCCTTGCCTTCCTAGACCATGTGCTCCTTATTTTTATCACTTCCTTTCCCCTTTTAAGAAAACACAAAGCTCTGAAACTCACATAGGTTTACTTCCTATGTGAAACGATAAGTTCTCAATAAACACCTGTTCAAAAAAATGAAACTAACTCATTCAGTTTCAAATATCATTTCTTCAGGATGTAATCTTCCTTTCTGTACCTTGGAGAAGGAAAATTTCAGCCACATTCTTCCCATAATCTGTTTGCTATCAAAGTATCTCAGAAGCTCAAATCTAACATGTATAAAGGAGAACTCTAAATGTTGTCTCCCAAACCTGCTGTTCTTTGGGGCTGTTTTTTCCCCCTTACAGTGGTACATTTTTCCAGTTTCACAGATTGAAACACAATTACTACTTTTGATTTTAGGAAGTCTCTTAACTTCTCTGACCTTAAGTTTTCCTATTTCAATATAACAGCTGTTGAACTAACACCAGGTTTAAAACACCATACATCTGTGAGAGGTAAATATGTAAAAACACAAGCAGGTCATTAATTTACAATCAATTTTTAGTCATTCTAAAACATATTATTCTATCATTTTTTGTGTAAAAAATAACCTCCATTAAAACTTTGAATTTACAGTTAGATACACTTGGAATTTGTACTATTTGCTGCTTCTAAAGTTGGTTAAATAAGCTAGAGCTTATGGAAAATAAATGGTTCTTCCTAGAAGACAAAACTACCACAGTGTCACATACTCTAAACATTCACAACTTCCCTAGAGAATCTGTTGCTGCTTGGAGCTCTTTTCTTTCACTCTACTTGGAATATCTCTATCCCTTCCCTTTCATCCCATGGTATCTCACATTTTCCATATTCTTCAAGACGCGGCTGAAATATCTCAGTTTTTAGGAAGATTTTATTCACTTCCCAATGATGTACTACCACCGAATGGATAGTAATGTCTCTTACTGTGAAAAGGGAATTTATAAATTATGTTCCAGCTGTGTGTAAATAGCAGGAGTCATTTAAAAACATTTTACTTATAAATATACATTTAACATACATATGAATATATAAAGAGTTCTAGGGAGTTCTAACCTCGTGAGGAAAAAAAGGCATTTGGAAAAGAATGAAGAAATGACAAGATCACCTTTCCTTTAATTGCCTTCCCTTCCATCTTTTTCCTTGTTTTCTTTCAATAAATGTATAAAAACTTAATTTTCACACTAGCTGGTTTAATCAGATTTTACCTTTTCTACTTGCTGTTCTCTTCCTGGCTCCATACAGTATTTCTAGGAAAGACAAAACAGTTAAGGTTTTTTTGTTGATGATTTCTCCTAGATGTTTAATTATTTCTCTGAGTTGGCTATATTTTGACTGGTCTGGGCAGAATAAATTACTTTAAATCTGGAAAGAAAATATATTACAAGTATTTTGAGGCAAGTACAAATTATTATTTTCATGTATAATCCAGAGAAGTAAATATAGACAGTGCTTCTTGTCATTTTTGGTACTTTTCCCAAAGCCCGCATACTCATTTGTGCTTAAGGCAATCTTCGTATAGCCAAATCCTGAGCTACGTCTTCAAGTATTTTTCTGATTCATAATAGACATAAATGTCTGATTTTACTTCACAGAACTTACTAACACATATATTTCACTAAACTATAAATAAGCGAAAATAGTTCAGAGATTTTCTTAAATAAAATACCGTATCACTTCTCTCCCCTACTACTAAATCCTGGTTCACTTTTCCTTCAGTGTATCTTGTGTGAAAGCAAATTTGTATGTTTTCTCCACTTTCTTCTGAAGGTACACATATTTAGAGACCGAATTCAATTATAAATTTTTATTCAGTTTGTGATAGGATTTTAATGAAGCCATTTGTATATGCATAACTTTTCAGGATGCTCCAACAAAAAAATACTATAAATTTCAAACTTGGGATAGCATTAAAATGTCCCTTTCCTCAAATCTGGCATTACTTTACCTTTTAAATTTTTCCCCTTAGAACCACAGTCTTTTTACTATGTGAATCAAGGCCATTCTTATGGTGCTGTGACTTCATCCTATTCTCTTCACTGCTACACTTACATCAGTGTTAAGGCTTCGGTCAAGATATCTCCCCAGAGTCTCATGTGCTTATCAGAGGGGCTTCCGCAAGGTGACTGGATGCTGAGCACTACAGCTGAATCACTGTTAGAAGTCAGGGCTCAGACTAAAGAGACAGGTCACTAGGGGAGTGACCTAGTAGGGTGTGTCTCCCAGGAGAGCGCCTCTTTGCTCTTTCTGCTCTCTGCCAGCATGATGTGAAAGTTTTCCACCCACTAACCCATTCTGCCATGGCACTTTTGTCCTGTGGCTGGAAATCATAGACTGCAACCCTGAGCTCAAATAAACCTTTCCTGCATTAAGTTGTAGTTGTTGGATAATATATCTCAGGAATGTGAAGACTAAGCCAGTGAGTAGAATGGGAACGATGATATGAAAGCTGCTTTAACAAAGGTTGTAAAGTTTACATGACACAATCAGTGTAAATGCTTAACGTAATTCTAGCCCATATGGACATGTTGATAACTATTGTTTCCTTTTTAGTAGGCTCTTTAAAAGTATATTCTCTATCAAACAAATTAAGCCATCTAGTGTTCTGAACTCATACCTAGGAGCTACCTGGAAAGACAAGCCAACTGCAGGGATTGTGCACTCTAAATATTCACATCAGCTCGAGCAGATCTGTTCCTTGTATGAGTGGTTTTCCTTCACTGAGCATCAAATATCTCTTTTCCTTCACTATAACTACAACTTATCTGACATTTTCCAATTGCATCTATCCCTTAAGACTCACTTGAGTATCTTAATTTTCAGAAAGACTTTACTCACCTCCACCCTCCCACAAAAAATCACTTCCCAGAAACACTCTGCTTCCCCAGTTTTGAAATTGGTCCTGCTCACTTCCAATTGGTTGTGACTTGCTTGTGTATGCTGGACATAAGTCTTGGTCCTCTGAAAGGATGGTCTTTCAATCCCAAGATCACAGCAAGGTAAGATGCTGTACTAGAATGGAACTCAGTCTCACCAGGAGGGACACTGTCCAATTCAGCAGATATTCTTTTCATCACCAGATTTGCTCGATGAAGGAAGCAGCACATAACACACTTTTGAGCACCACGGCTCTAGAACCATATGCCAGCTATTTCTTATTCCTATAGATAGAAAATGTTATTCGCCCCCTATACCTCCCTATAACATATAATACACCACTCCATCTGTAACACTCACCACAATATTATCACAGGCTATTAGGACTTGTGCATACATCCATGTTTTTCTTCCTATTATAAATCTAACTTTTTCGTCTTGACATCGAATGTATGTTAGATAAGAGATACTCAATAAATTTTAATTCAACTGAAATGACTTTCTCACTTCTGGTCATTACACGAAGGATGAAGTATGTATGATATAGGTAAAACACAAATTCCTGCATTGCTTCAATTTTCTCTATCATAGCAGTACAGGGCTTGCAGGTACCAAGCTGTATACATTATGAGAGAGAGAGAGAGAGTACTGAAGAAAGTTAAATGCAGAAGCGGTATAGTTGAAGTACTGTTCATTGACACAGCACTGAGAAAGTAACAGTGGAATTCAACTAGAATATGAGGGAAGTGGAGAAACGAGGTAAAAGCATAAACAATGAGGATGAGATCTAATTTCTAAACATTTTCCCTATGCCAAGGGAAAATATTTTTCTTCCTGTGATAAATCTCAAAGTCATTCAAATGCTCCACACATTCCTCAATTTAAAAAGAAAAACTTGGGGCTGGGGATTTAGCTCAGCAGCACAGCACCTGTCTGGCAAGCACAAAGTCCTGAGTTCGATTCCCGGTACCGGAAAAAAAAAAAAAAGAAAGAAAAAGAAAAACTTTAAATGTACCCATTTCTCTCACAGAACATAAGTAGGTAATAATGAAAATTGTAAGTATTAATGAAAATTAAGAAAACCTTGAATTTCATATCTCTCTATACCTGTATGATCTCTTAAATGTCTATATATTACAGTTGTATATGTCTATAGCCACATATCTTAAAAATACATGGAACACTTCTAACTACTTCGGCTATACCATATAGCTGATACAGACGAACTTGCATGTCCCAACACTGCAGCTCTGTCTACTGAACTACAAGGTACAAGAGTCTCGTCACTGTCGCACCAAAATTATTCAGCCCACTTTTCCCTTTTAAATATGTAGGTCAGGTCTGCATATGAAAACAGGTCTTGGTGTTAAATTTTATTCAAAACTGGATTGTGCCATTTTGTATGGTTTTGTGGCATTCATATTTCTTAGCTACGACTTCTGGTAGTACCGCACTTTCATTTTTTCACTATTGCTACTTATGTAAGATTTACTGTTATGTAGGATTTTTTTTTTCCTTCAGTTGAGGTGAATAAATGAGGCACTTCACTCACTAAGGAAATCTCTTTATAATTACAGGGATCATATAAAAATCCCCTTATCCACCATGGAAATCTGGTAGCTATTTCAATGTGACAGAAATACTTAACTATTCAAAATTAAATGAAGGGACTATTGTTTTTAAATGAAGTAAAAATCTGAAGGCATATATTCTGCCTGAAAAAATAATAAACAATACCTTTGAGGAAAATATTAAAGAAACTAAATGCCTATGTACAGCTCATATATTAAATTAAATTCATCTCAATTACAAATAATCAAGTTTTTTATGTCAGGGTTTGATTTTGTGTTATGCCTGAATGAACTACTCAGCAAGTATAGACAAAGTAAAAGGGAATGGAAAGGAGATTAATACAAAACTCACATTTTTTTATTTCAAAAACACTCATTTTTGTGATTATATCATGTAATTACTATATGACTGCTACATTTTATGCAATAAACAAATGAATTAACGTGGGTCTAAAATAAAATATTTGTAGGTCTTTATTTTAGGGTAGGCAGTAGATGAATGCATCAAATAATCAATATTATGCTATAATCCAAGCTAATAAAGGATTATGAAAACAAATTGACTTGGAAATAAGAATGATATACCAGTCACAGACCCAGCATGCTTAAACATGGAACAAGAGTAACTGAACATAAGAAAACACTGACGTGGTCAAAGCTGTGTACAAAATGCATACTTGTAACATTTTTGGCAGAAGTTTTATGTGTTTTACCCTACTATCAGACCACATTGTTACCGTCAAGGGCCCTAACTTTACCTTTGCAAACCTCCTCCTCCACTAAGAGAGAGAGAGAGAGAAAGAATGCATTAACAATGTTGCGCAATTCTTGTGAAGACAGCTGTCTTAGATATTTTCTCATCACTGAGGCACAATACCTGACACTCAACTCTAAGCAGCAATGGTTTATACTGGCTCACAGTTTGTAGAGGTTTCAGTCCATAGATGGCCGACTCCAAGGCAAAGGAGAAGTGGCTTATGGGAAGAGGCGGAGCAATCAAAGAGGAGAGAGGGAGAGACACCCCTCCAGACCCCCCTCCCAGGGACCCACCTCCTCTCACCAAGCTTTACCTCCCAACATCACATTTAGCTGTGAACTCACCAGTGGGCTAATCCACCAATGAATAACATACCCCAAAGGCCACTTATGACAGCCTCGGGCTTGGAAAAACTAGAGATATAAGCCATAAATACAGCTCTTTTCAATACTTCGTACAGTGAAGGTATATAAATCATTTAGAATAGAACTACCAAGTTACATAGTTACAAGATAGTCTAGTCAAGTGGTAATGTGATCATTTAAGTATATATTACAAATCTATAATGTCACAATCCAAGAAAATCATTTTACGACTCAGGTGGTACAAAACAAATATGTTAGTGCTACTTTTTAAAACATTTTCCTCAACCCAAACATTCACTCTTTTTTTTTGAACATTAAAATAAAAAATATTGTAAGGGGGCCCTGAATATTTGGTGAGCTGCGGAGCCTACAGTGTCTCATGGAGAACTTGGCTTGGCCTATAAAGTAGGGTTTCTCTCCAATATTTCTTCTTTCATGTGTTTATTATCTAGCACATGACAGTCTAACATCTTTACAAAAATATTATATTAGGTATTGTTACTGAATCCTTTGTACATGTTACAATTATCTACTTCTATACCATTAATTTTCTAATGATTTTATGAGCTTTTACCATTAAAACTTGAAAATACAAGCATAATCACATGGAAAGACAACATGCTTCTTTTCAGTCAGAAGTTATTCTGTCATTAAAAGGACCAGAAAAGAGTCTGTGTTAGGTATCTTGTGAGACAAAGCATTAGAAAAAAAAAAATAAGGGGCTGGGGATATAGCTCAGGGGCACAGTGCCTGCCTGGCAAGTCTGAGGTCGTGAGTTCGATTCCTGGTACCAGAAGAAAAATGAAACAACAAAAAAAGTAAAACTGTGTTCTGGATCCAGACTGGAATCCAGATATTTTTAATTGGTTAATCAAGGTACAGTTAAAGGAAAAATTATTGTTTAAAGACACCCCTCCCAGCATGTGACTTCACAAATTTGTAATATGTACTTAAATGATCACATTACTACTTGACGGAACTATTTGACAACTACTTTGCTGTACAACTTAGTAGTATATAATGAGTTATATACCTTCACATTTAGGCAGTAGGGAAGCAGGCTGTCTTCACAAAAATTCTGCAGCATATGGAACTATCCAAGAAAAGAATCATCAACCTTGGAAGTCGTATTAGCCAGATGCACCCTGGAAATCAGAGGGGTGACAAACATCCCCAATAGAGCTTCATATCCAGTGACTAATTAAATGCTAGACCATTGGTAAAAATATTAGCAATTACACAAGCAATCAAAACCTTTGTTCTCAAACTGTCTGAACCTGTAAAATATAGCAGTTTAAATTTAATATTTCACCTCCTCATAGGAGACAGCCTTAGCACCCAGAAGGAATCATTCTTAAAAGTTTCATTATTCCTTGTTAATAAGCAATTTTTTCCACTGTAACTCTGGTTTCATATTTGAGTTCATTAAATCAAAATCTCTGAGAATTCAAGATGCCTATATGTTAATGAACCTTCATTATGTGGTACCAGTTTGTATCATAGCTGAAACCAAGGAAATCATTGTCACCAACACCACAACTGAATTTTTTGGATATACCCTTATTTTCTTAGTCAAACAACTTCTATTTCTGCTTTGGAATATGTCATTTCCTTTGTCATAAAGGACATAAATGAGTCTACTGGTAAATAAGTGTTACCAGTGTGAAAGAGCCATATAAAAGCCCAGCTGGATGAATTTTATTTCAGAAATTTATTAAGGAGGTTGAAAAAGCCAGGTGTAGTAAACTGTCCATCATGTTATCAATATTTTACTCATTATTAAAGAACATTCCAATGATTTGAACTAGCATAATTTCATCAGATAAACTTTGACACTAACCTACAGGCCTTTTGGTAAAGGTATAGTTGATTGTGACAGTTTTTCAGTGGATTTCCTGAATTTTAAAAATGTTGAACAAGAGATACTCAGAAGACCATAATTCACAAAACTACATTCTTTTAAGTAATGTCTCAAGGAAGGAGAAATAAACATGAGAAACTGCACAAAACTAGAACATTAGAAGCATAGGGGAAGATGATGATAACCTTCCTTGCACTTAAAAGTCTGAAGACAATTCACTCTAAGAAGATGTAAAGTGATATTTCCTCAATCTTAGGTAAACAATGTCATGAATACAAGAATGTTAGTATTCATTTATGCTTAATGAATTGATACTATAGCAAAGCAAAGAGAAAATCATCTTGATCCCACACTTTGTTCTCAGTGACTGCTGCTGGTTGCGGACTTGAGGCAGTTAAGTTCAGTGAAGCACTATATGTAGAACAATTAAACTATTCTTTTTCTCAAATTTTCCTAAAATGGAAAGAAGGAAAAAAAGTAATTTAGCAAAGACACAATAAACTTCATCAGATATTTGAGGGCATATTATACAGAAGAGAAATATGAAATGTTACAAGTACAAATTAGAAAGAAATGAAACCATAAAGCTAGTTACAGGAAGGCAGACAGAGTGAAAAGATGAGGTTGAAATAAGGTAGATCTTAAGATGAATTTAAAGAGGTACAGGGCGAGTCCAGAATCTGCTGAATGCAAATGTACTCTCAAAGAAGAACAGTTAAATCTGAATCAAGACTGGCAAAGTGCCAAGGAAAAGAATTAGTTCAAGAAATGATGAGAAAATATACATGCTGAAATATCAAATTGAAGAGGTGACTTTGAGCAAGTCTGACTTATTTCTGACTTTAAAAGTATCGACGAATTTTCCCAGGAAGGTGGAAACAATATTTAGTGGGAGATTATAATAGTAACACTGTATTATCTATTAACAAAGAGTATATTAAGCAGTAGGTGCGAAACTTTATCAAATATCTTCCTAAGTATTTTTCATATAAGATTTCCTCTTGATGCAGTGAGGATATAGACCAGGGTTGACAGTGTTCCTGCAATAGTCATATAGTAAATAGCATGGACTTCATGGGCTATGCAGCCCTTGTTACAGCTATGGTAGCACAAAGGCAGTCATAGACACTATCCATGTGAATGAGTGCAGCTCTTTTCAATACAATTTTATTTACATTCACACACACCAGAAGCCAAATTTAGTGGGCGGGGCTGCCAGCAGTAATTTGTTGGCCCATATATTAAACTATGCTAAAGTATTGTATTTATGTGTATCAAACACTCCTTGCATTCCCCAAATTAACCATTTTTGGCATGGCCTGAAAGTCTAGTAATAGACACTAACAACTATCTAATTTTATTTTGGACTTTTGTGTTTATGTCCAAAGTATGACAAGAGTTACTTTCTTTTCTGGGTTGAGCGGGACAGATATGAGGTTACAGTTATGTTCATTGAGGAAAAGTTTAAATTTATTTGTTGCCCTGGAAAAAGTTTTATATAGAATGAGAATTCTCTCTCCTTTAGAAATTGGCAATACCTGGTGAATTATAGTAGCCATTTTGGGAGACTATTCTTTGACACAAAAAGTCCTTCATGAATTTAGTCCCTTAGGTTTCTTTCTTTAATCCTATGAAATTATACATTTCAACAAGATTTTCAAATTTATTAAATAACAATATAGAAATATTTACAAATGTGCATTCAATAGAATACCACTGCCATTAATATCTTTAATATGAGAGTTGTATTAAGCTATAAGATTAAGTGTGGGAAATAGGAAGTAAAAAAATTAACTGGTTTTTGGAACAACAGAATTGACTTCTCAAAACCTTTAATATTCTATATGGAATGTGAATATTACAAAGTGGAATGTAAGTGAACATAAAAATATTCACTTAATATAAGTGAACATAAGAAGTGAATATAAAAAAATGCCCTTACAAGTTTTCATGTGATCTCTAGATAGGTTAGTCAACCTAGTTAACTGTATTTATCAAATCCTATGACTTTATCTGTGTTCCATCTAATTCTTCTGTCAAAAAGCAAAAGAACCCAGGTAGGATGGTACACGCCTGTGATCCAAGCACTCTGGGAGATCAAGGCAGGAAGATCTCAAGTTTGAGCTTAGCGTGCACAATTTAACAACACAGGGAGACCGTGTCTCATATTTTAAAAAAATAAGAACAATAAGGAATAGGGCTCAGTGCTCCACGGGATCAGTCTTTAGCAAGAGACAAGTATATGCCCACCTACGTACGAGCACAGGCGCACAAGGGAGGAAAAGATGCTTAAAAATATTTCAGGGTAATTTTGTTTCTATCAACATCTCTTATTTTTTCCTTTCCACAGTACATTTAAGTATAAATAGCAATCATACTTTTACTTCCATATTAACACCATAGAAGAATGCTCTGTCAAGACTTTCATTCCATTTGGTCTGATAGCAACAATGCTATCACTGATTTCTGTGTATGAATGCCTACTCTTTTTACCCTTGGTCTGCTTTTAACACCTCAGGTCATCTTCTCTGTCTTTCTGAAGGAATGTAAAACTAGATTTCAACAACTACAGCAAATGGTAATCTTTTTAAAGAAAGTTTACACTTAGTATGAAAACTAACAACTGCTTTTACTTCTTGTTTTACAGATTTTATGTATTTCTGCTTTTTCTTCTTTTTCTCAGATGTTCTACTTTTTGTGGAAAATATTTCACGTTGACTTTCTGAATATTAAAAGTCTACTCAAGAAGATTCTTTACTGTTCAAATACCCTACTTATTGCAGGTATCTAGGTCCTGAGGCTCTTGCTCTGCTTTTCCAGTGGCTACCTACCACTGAGGGTGCGTCTCATGCCTCTGAGGAAGGAATTGATGGTACGTTTGCTAGAATCTTCACCCATTACTTCTTGATGGAATGCTGCGTAATAAGATATAAAATTGTGCCCATTTTTCATGGCTTCCTGTATGAAATTCTACGTAGGTAAAATAAATCCTTCAACATTTAAATATAAGAGTGTGCACAGTGCTTATTTAGAATGTTTACTGAAAAGAAGACCTGGAAATGGAGATAGAAAAAAGCTTAAAATTCTGATAACACGATATCACCTTACTTCTACGTCCTTCATAGAACTGAAGCAATTACTTCTTAATGCTAGAAGTTGATAAATATAGGAGAAAGTGGCTACATAGCGACTACCTAGATTAGTGAAAAGAGTGGCTTCCACATCTAATCCGATGGTAGGAAACAGAGAAAGAAGAAACTGTGGGGGTGGAGAAGGAAGAAAAGACTGACTTCAATTGTGACTTTTTAAGATGAGCTTCTAAATAATGTGTGGTGTACAAAGGTAATGGTAAAAGTTTTGTTCAGATTTTCTTTTCTTTGAAAACATACCATGTTAATGACACTGGATATAAGCAAACTGCCTTGACATAAAAAATCTTGCCTTAGTCAAACAATACAGTCCCAGGGTGTCTGAGGATGGATTCAGTTAGGTGAGTCACTCCTAAACTAACATGTTTTCTCTTTTTCCCAGTTTTTGCAACATGCTAAGTTAGGGGAAAGACAGGGAGGGTTAGTAGGAAAGGTGAATCAACTTAAAATACAAAAACTACATTGTCCTTATTCCACACTACTCATAAGCTAACTTTTTTGTGTTTCTAGAGTCTGGACCCTGAATCTAGGACACAGGAGAGCAGTACTTCATCTTTGTAGCAGGATTGAGGGGAGTTCATGACTCAATACATAGAGAAAAGAATGCTAGATGAATTGTTTTAGTGGTCAATAGCAATAGGTAGATAACGGAAGAAATTCTAGCATGAAATCCCTGTGAAAGGTCTCTAAGGAAGCGAGGTGAATATACTTTTTATTACAAAATAAGCAGGCTCACAGCTGTGCCTATAAGTCAGTTTCTCACTTGCTAGATATATAGCCCCAGTGTGAGGATGTACCCCAGTAATACCCCAAGACAGAATTAAGCTCTAGAGAAGCAATAATCTGTTTTGGTTTCTCAGGCCCCTTAGGGAATATAATGAAAGCTGTGGATACTGTCTCTAGAAAAATTTGTGAGCACATATATCACACAGTTCTAGGAGGTTCACAGATTCCACAAAGCTCATCTTACACCCTGGAAGTGATTTAGTACTTAGGTTAAAGAATGTATGCTCTAGAGGTTAGAGAAGAAGCAGTTCACAGAGCTATACTTAGAGGATGCAGAGTTCTGAGAGGGAAGGTAAGGAATGAACGCCTACTTTATGGTAGTTGGAAGTGTAATTTGGCCGCTACTTTGACTCAAATTCTAATAGCACTTACTGACTGCGGAAAATTACACATTTGATTTTGGTTGTTTATCAACATATCAACATTTTAAGAAACGTGTAAAAATTGTTAAAATATTTCCTATATGTAAATATCAAAAAAAAAAAATCACATAAAAGGAACAGCCAAAGGAGCTACACACTCTTTTCTTTACTGGGGTAAATTATTGATGGAGAATTATGCGATTCATTTTCGCATCGTGGTGGATGTATGTAACATGTTGTGGTTCTTTTCATCCCTATTATTCCTCTTTCCCTGTATCCTCTCCTGCTGACCTCTTTCTCCATCTCTAAAAGCCTCCCTTTTGGTTTCTTGTCATCTCTATTTAAACAAGTTGATCTTAGGACCTCATGTCCCTCTGTGTGTCTGTCCCTCTCCTATAAAAATTTATAATGAATCAGGGGTTTCAAATAGTATCTGATGAATTCTGAGAAGACAGGATGACATGGTTACTTTGCTCATTCTTACAGTCTTTCTCTCTCTGTCTGTCTGTCTCTCTCTCTGTCTGTCTGTCTCTCCCTCCTTTCCTCTATCTTCTCTCTCTGTCTCTCTGCCTGACCAATCAGACAAGCAAGTATCTGAGCCTTACCATCCCTTTCTGCCGTCCACACCAGCGAAACCTTATAGAGGATACAGCAGTGACCCTTCCAAAAACTGAGGTGGTATTTGTAGAATAAGAAAAGACAGACTAAAATAAATAACAGCACATATACTCTTAAATTCTAACAGATTAAGGTGATATATTATTTTTAGAACATTGAGTAAATACCATTTTCTTATTTGACCCAAAGTGGCCATGCATCTTTTGCCACCTTACTATAAAAATATTTTCTATACTAATTTTAAAACAGCTGTATTTTAACCCTAAAATGCTTCAAGGGTGGGGGAGAGGAAGGAAGGAAAGAGGGGAGTGAAAGAAAAAGGGAGGGGGAAAAGGAGAGGGAGGGACAGAAAGACAGAGGGCCAGAGATAGAGAGACAGAGACAGAAGCAGGAGCGGAAGCAGAAATAGAGAAAGCAAACCTGAAACACCATCTCTCTTCTAGGCAGCAATGGCAGCAATTTCCCCAGATGAAGAGGTCACCACTGTTTAACAGTGTGCTGCCACGTTAATTTAGTATGACAAGATAAAGCAGTAATCTCAGCTCCTGGAGGCTATAAACCGCCTGCTATCCAGGGACATGCTCAAGTCGATTTGCACTGTATATCACTTTATACAATTGCCATGACAAAGCCCCCTGAGTTCTCACATGTAAATCTCTCTATCCCTCTCTTCCTTCAGCTCCCTTTTTTCCCCTCTTTCCTTCCCTCGCTGTTTCTTTCTCCTTGCCTCATGTCCAGGTAGAACATATCCACTCAGTACTAATCTCTGAAAACTTAATACTGTGCACATGACGAGGAACACACAATACACATCCTCTCAACCACTCTGTCAAGTCCCCCAATTTAAGAGAAGATGTTCAGGGACTTAGATAATCCATTGATCCCACTTGCATCGGCTTTTATATTTCAATCTGTCGTGTTAAGTTGTCAAGAGCAGCGATTAAACTGATGTTTCATGATTCGAGATTTACTTTCCTAGGAATGATAGTTTTCAAAGCCCATCTTAGGAAGTTCTGCTTAAAGATTATCCCTACAAAAGCTGATGTATCTTTACTAGGATAAATCTAGTAATAAAACAATAAAGTGTTTTAGGTAAGGACATTTTAGATAGACAGCGTTATAAACATTAGAATGTAAAAATGAATAAAATTTGGATTTTAAAAGAATGTCATCTGTGTAGTTCTTTCTGCACGAAGCAAAAACACCATATGTAAAAAAAAGGGGGGAACCATGTTTCTATCTATGTAAAACAAAAATAATTATAGAGTCACTGCAGAGGACATACGCAAACAGGAAGGAGTTTATGTAACAATAAATAAAATGATCACATAAAGCACACGAGGCACATAACAAGTCAAAGTTTCATTCAATAAAACAAAGGCAGAAATATATGTTTAATTATCAAGAATTAGCAGTTGGAGATATAGATATTTTGGTTGGGTATGTCAGTTTTAGATGCAATATGTCAGATTTCTGACAGACGAGCTGCTGTATTACAAAAATCCACTTATATTATGCCTTTTCCTTCCATCATATCCTTTTTGCATTATCTCAAGCTGTTCTTGTGGGTAAATTAGAGAAGAGAGTTCAAAGGACTCTAAAGCAATAAACACAATACCAATAAACAAAGGACAGAGGCCCATAGAGAACCTCTAAAATTCCCTAGTGAATAGGAATGTTAAAGTGGAATAAAAGAGGAAAAACAAAAGCCACAAAAGCAGAGAGGACATGCTAATTGATAAAACCAAAATATTCAACATGATCCACTATAACCATATTCGAAAAGGAATATGAAGGAGTGTGTAGCCTTTAGAAAGTTCATTCAGGAAAATGAAGTAATTTTAAATTACATTCAAATGTAACTTGGTGTTTGCTCCCGTTGTGGCGATACTGTTATTTTCTTCTGGCAAAGCGGCACATGTACAGTACATGAAGCTACAAAAACATCATGTAGTTTTCCATCAGAGTGATGTGGAAGAGCAATTAGGCTGCGAGGTTTAGCCAGGTGATAGAAGAAGAGTTCACACTACCAGCACACTCGTTAGCTCACAGCACTGCACAGGTCATTATCCCATTTAATAGCTACATTAACTAGCTAGGGACTAAGAATCCTTCCTTTAAGATTTAGGTAAAGGGTCTGAGGATTTAGCTCAGCGGCACAGTGCCTGCCTGGCAAGTGCGAGGTCTTGAGTTCGATTCCTGCTACTAGAGAAAAAACAAAAAAAAACACAAAGATTTAGATAATATACTCAAACTGTATTTGTGAGCATAGTCATACATTTAAAACACTACAGTGTATACATTAGTGTATACTATAGTGTATACAGTCAACTATAGTCATGTGTCACTACTTAAGGATGGGGATGCATTCTGAGAAATCTAAACCATAAAGTGCGCTTACACATACCTAGATGGTATAACCTACTACACACCAGGCCACATGATAGTCTTAAGGGACCACTGTCATATCTGCAGCCTACAGTCAACTGAAATGTTACAGGGTCTTGACTGTATTTTGAAATACTTTCTGTGTGTCAGCCACTGTACCGGCCTCTAGGGAAATGGTAATGAACAAGACAGATGCATTGCCCCAAAGAGACGATAGAGTTTTCTCCTTCAAATGAGCTTGTATCTCATGTTCATTGTGAATAACATAAGAAGATACTGACAGAATTTAACACTAAGACTACTGAACAACAATGTGGAAGGTAAATGTGAGGGATGTACTTTCAAGGTTACTAAAAGCAAAATATGACCGAAAAAAAAGTCTATTCTATTAAATGATAGCAATTAGTCAACACTATCCAAACTAGAACTATGGCATGGATGAGAAGCTGGCAAAGCCTACCATGTGAATTGTATGATTTAATCCTTACAACGGTTCTTATATGGAGAAGGTTATTTATTATCTCCATCCTAACAGGAGAAAAACAAGGCATGGAGAAGTCAAATAACCTAAGCAAAATTAAGTACCTTTAATGATTTGAAATTATGATGAGAACTGAAACAATATAAGGGTGAACTTAGACTTTTTACCTTGCCATTATATATCTCCTAAGCTTATGAAAATTCTGTTTGACTTTGTTTCTGATAAGTTCTATCATTATGGTGGTGGAGGTAGACATGAAAGTGGTTGTTAAACAGACCTAATAACATTAAGTAAAACTTCAATTGCTAATGAAAAATATTTATGATAAATGAATTGTTCATAAATATTTAACTGATAATATATAAGATTGAATAAATGCTTCACTTTTCAATAGTTAAAAATTTAAAAAGCAACCTTTTTAATGTGACAACCTTGAAATTTCTATTTCATTTCTCATTTCCAAGCATTTTCCCTTAGTTTAAAGATTTCTTGAAGGATACTTAAAGGTGTAAGAAATGAATGCATCTGATGTTTAATATAGTGTATTCTTTTTCTTTTAGATGACAGAATTTAAACATTTTAAAACACATGTTTAACTAACAACAAACATTTACTGAATACCTTCTATTCAACAAAGTACATGACGAGTATCAGAGTGCTTTACCTATACTGACTTTCTTACACATTATAAGCACACTCTAACTTAAATGCAATGTGTTATTGTTCCCATTTTTAAAACAGCATAAATGGGATCAAGAAATTTCCCATGACTTGATCAATGCCAAACAAACAGGATAATTTGGAATTCATCCAGTAATTTTATCATTAGGTTCCATGTGCTTAGGTATTATGCTATGCCAATTCTCAAAAGACCAAACAAAAATGAATGAAATGTTACATACCAACTGTTACATAAAAGGTTCCACGAATATCTTTGGAATCATATATATGGCCCAAAAAGCTAGACAGAACTTCTATACATATTCTGTAACAGTCAAACTTTGGCGCATTTAAAACTAGCTAAAACCAACTATTAAGATAAAAATCAGACAATCTCAAGTTAGGATAGAATAAGTAACAGAAAAGTTTTACCTGTCTGCCCCCAAAATATGCTAAAGGGATTTTTAAACTGCAAATACTGTTAAAAAGTGTGTATGTGTGGAGAAGGGCCACAAGCATTGTCATTAAATGCTTGGGCCCTGAGGTCATGAACTTAAATTCTATCACTTACTCCTCAGGCAAGTCACTTTAACCAAAGCTGTTTTCCATCTGTAAACTGGGGATAACCACAGCTGCTGAGCTCAATGCATTGATATAAGATTGGCTGAGATAATAAATGTGGGTGGCTAATGCACAGAAAACACTGAAATACTCCTATTTCAATTATTATTCATTATTAGATACCTCATTCTAAATAGCATGGGCTCTTGGAACTCTCCCATATTTGAGTTTCACCGATTAGATTTCAGATAGGTTATAAGATATGTTCACAGACAGCTTTCAAAGTTGCTTCTTATGTTCTACCAGAGGAAATCAGAACCTCCAACTTACAAGAAGCGTGTTCTCTGGCTCCTAGGTCTCCAGTAGTGCAAAGCATGCCAGCCACTGCCACAGGGGCTAAAGATGAATGCTGGTAGAAGCCCAGAAATTTCCCTTCCTCCAGGATGTATGTTTACACAGGTGGAAGGGTCCTTAATTGGATGGAGAGGGGGTTACTCAGCTTAGGACATTTTTAAAGTGTAATACTACCAATTACTATAACTTATTTTAGGTTACTCATGAATAACTTGTCTTCAATTTTAATGTGGGGCATATCGTATACATGTCTATAAACATAATGATACTAAATGGTATCTTTGGACTTATTTATACACCTGCCTTTTTACATCTTACCTCCAGCTGAAATTTTTCATTAACCCTTAAATTTTATTTTCTAGTTTAGTGGTGTCGACAAAAAAGTGTAACTATTTTTTTCTGGAGACAGGCTGGCTTTTGAAGCGCTGAGAGGAGACACTGAAGTAAACACTGCCTCTCTGTATAATGATAACATTGTTTGCCCTGCTGCCACAGAAGCAGCCTTGACTAAATAAGACCCAAAATCCAGTGACTTGTGCTCATTTACTTCATCACGTGATGTCCGTGTCACAGAGCTGGCCAAGGCTGCTCTCCTTACACTCACACCTCATCTGCTCACATGCTTCATTCCTAAATACGGTCTGTGGAAGAAAACATTGTAAAGCATCGTCCCTTTGCCCCAAGGAGACACATAACCAAATAAGCCAATTATAATTGGTGACTTAAGTTAGACATATTTATTTCTTATTTCAAACGTCAAAGAATTTCCTCTGCCCTAAAAAAATGGGGAAAAAACAACAGAATTTCCTTTCTAAACCAAAGGAGAGGGGTGGATAAGATGACCCAAACTGGAAGCGTGTTGAAATGCTATCAGGAATTCAGTTTAAATGCTTATTTTAGGCCAGTTTGAATCATGAGAGTCTCAGACCTTTGAAGAAGTACTTAAATAATACTTAATGATTTTAAATTCATGTAATGTGGCTATCAATGTTGTTCATTCTAAGTTTTCTGACTTCAGGTTGAAATTACTTAAAAATTCACTTTTCTTGAAAATAATTCCATTCCCATCTTCCTATTATATTTTCTATTGTACAGAAATCTTTCTTCTTTTTTTAACTTACTCCCTCAAAATCCATTTATTTTTCTCTGTTTATATTCCTAAAAGACAGTTATGTATGTTTAATTAACAAAATATGTGAAAAAAGGAACTATACTGAAAAACACACTGTGATATAATTCACTTTCTTAGTATCTAAATGAAGTGCTTTCCAAATACGCTGCTTACAAGGATCACTTTTCTCTTTTTTAGCTGCAAAGTACCACTGTTTCTAAGTGGTGTAGCAAATAAGAAATAAAGTAAGCATTATTTGAAATATTTTGCAATCTCATAGACACCTCTCAGTCCTACTGATTTGATTGTATTTCACAAAAATCATGGATCAATGTTACAATAGTTCTATTTCTTTTGGATACTTAGGTGATTCTCCTTTGCAAGTGTAAAAAAAAATTAACAAATAAATACTTTTTATTACTTATATTAATACAGTAATAGAACATCAAAGTCACATAAATATCTTCCATCCCTGATTCTTATACTTTACCTATCTTTTATACTTTTAACTATCTCTATAAATTCTCAAATTTAAGAAAGAAAATTGAAAGCAATAAAATAATTTAGGTAATCAGGAACTGAAAAAAAATGCTGATAAATACTGTCAATTCAAAATGAAAGCTAGGGGCTAGGGAGATAGCTAGGCGGCAGAGTGACTGCCTGACAAATACAAGGTCCTGAGTTCGATTCCTGGTCCCCCCTGCCTCTGAAAAAATTAAAATAAAATGAAAGCTAGTAATAGCCCCAGGAAGAATATAGGTATAGTTCCCAGACATTTACATCCATTAGGAACAATTTCAAAAAGTACTGTGGAATACCGTATAGTATTCTGAGTCTTGTTTTGCCAAGGAAGAATATTAAAAATAAATTATTATTAATTATCAATAATGAGTCATGAAAGAAAACTAGTATTATCTCAGAATAAATTAAAGAAATGCACGATATAGTTTTGTGAAGAACTGAGTTTTGTCCATATTTCACTTCCATACTATACAAGAGCTGTCCCTATTTTCTAAAAAAACAATGAAAAGTTTACCATGAAACCACTGGACCCTTATTAATCATATGCAGTCATGCAAATCTATGATGGCTATAGGAAAGTCTGGCAAGCCCCCAAGAGCCAATGTACGTAGAGAGGAAGGAAGTCTGTAACAGAGGACAATGGTGTTGATTATCTGACCCTGTCTCCCTTCCTCATAATGGCACTATTGAGATCTATAAGATGATCCATTAAGAGTGCTTTCTGATGGAGGCAAACAGAGAGAAAGGGAGACAAGAAGCAAAAGAAGGAAGAATTGAAAACAAAACATCTAGATACAGAATAAAGTCTTCCCACAAAGAGACATTTCATGAGTATTAACTTCCACATATAAACGATCCTTGTGTTCTGTGAATTAAAAAATGAGATATAGATGACCATCTATCCATTTCACAAAACCAGGAACAGCACTGCTGTCAGGGTCCAGCATCGCTTTTCAGTGTCTTTGCTATGTCCAGTATCCTAGCCAAGTATCTCGTCATTCTTTCCCCTGCATTCAAGGTGGCGATCCAGATAAAGATAAAGAAGGGAACCATTTAAAACTCCAGCAGCTACCAGAGTTGCCTTTACCCCTATTAATGTGAGGCACATGTATTTACTAAATTATCTACATCTTATATCAAAGCTTCAAGGTACAGTTGCGTGCAGTATTTCTTAACTTGTCTGCTTTTTCTGAGTCACTTTTACCACACACACACACACACAAAAAAAAACCTAAGGAAAATACAAAACCATATTTCAGTATAAAGACCTTGCATTAATGACAATTGATTATATATGTATCTTAAATATCTAGGTACCTAGCAATTATTTCCTGCTGGACACATTTCAAATCAACATACTTTTGATCTGCACAAGAGCTACTTTTCAACTGAGAATCTCATGTATCAGGTTTATAACGTTCTACATTACAGTGAGTTTTGTCCATATTTCACTTCCATACTATACAAAGAGCTACATGAGGAGAGACACTAACATTCTTTCCTATTTTTTGATGGCAAATATTAATGTACATATTTGAGGAGCATCTTTCTGTAACACATCTTAGTAAATAAAAGACATTAAATTCCACTAGAACACATCTTTTAGAGCAAACGTGTACACTATTGTGCCATTATAAATTCTTCTTAACACTCTTGAGGTTGAGGCAGGAGGATCACCAGGCACCAGAATCCAGCCTGGGCTACATAGTGAGTTTAACACCAGCCTGAACTACATAGTGAGATCTCATCTTTAAGAAAAAGTTCTTCTTATTCCTCTGTCACTGCATGACACTGTATGGGAAAGTGAACAGTAAACCCATACTAAGTGTTCTGAACAATCTCGCAACTGCACACAGCATGTTGTTCATATGAGCATATACTAAAGTAATTTCTCAAGTCCTGGGTAACTTTATACTCAACAACAGTATTTCAAATACTGTGGACAGCCTATAAGTCAAGATTTTCTGGACTTAACATCAGACACTCTCCCCAACCGATGAAACAAATAGAACACATGGCAGTGGAACCACATGATCTATTGCAAAACATATACAATGGTTTTGATAGAATTCTACTGAGTGTTTCACAATCTATTTTTCCTAGCCTTGGGGTTTTTGTTTCCAAAAACAATGTGAATATAAAGACGGAACTACTTACATTTAAACGCCCATTTGGATTATAGCTACAAAACAGCTTCATGTGGTATTCTCTGACAACACGTACAGAATAACGTTAGTAGCAATGTAATTTCATTGTATGATAAACATCAATTTACCACAAAAAAACAAATACAAACTTGTCACCATTTTCACCTTGTTTCAATTGAATTGGCCTTGTTCAGATAAGCAAGCCTATCTCTCTTACAGAAACAAGAGTTTATAGATAAACTGTGTGAAATCGGGTACGTGTGCGTAGAATTATCCTGCCTACTATCATAATTTTAAACTACCACCCTGCACATATGGCTTCCAAGCTTACTTTATCTGAATCTCTCTGAATCTATTCTCCATGCTATTAAACTGAGCACATTCCACATCGTTCAAAAGTAATTACACTTTTGTCTAGAGTGTAGGAGACGGCTCTCCCTAAACAATGAAATTCTCATTATTAGAACTGGCACAATAACCACCCTGGCTTAACAACGGTATGCATTATAGTCTCACAATAACTTATGCTAAGTTTGATACACAAAGGTAACCAGAAATTGAAAAGCATATAAAACTGCACCATATAAAAATAGCAGTCTTTACCATACCATAATTAAGGTCCTATTCTGAGACTTATTTTTAAGTCACACACACAGTTTTCTCTTCCTCCTTAAATTTTCAGAATAATATTGCATATATAACACTATCCTAGACAAACATCCAAAACACACAACTCACTGACTTAGAAGCTAAGGACAATTTATATAATGAGTATCTCTAGACAGAGGTATGATACAGCAATTAAAAATACGTTGTATAAATAAAGAATCTTGGGAGTTGACAGTGAGCCCAAGCAAGAAAAAGCTTCTCCCTGTCATGCACACTGATTTTTTTCAAGCTTAAGGTTGGACTGCATTTATTGGTGCTTAACTATAATCTTTCACTTAGAGATCTCAACTATATGTCCAAACTTTATCAAAGGTTAATTTAAAAACAAATCTTTTTCATATTTTAATGGACTTAAAGAATAAACTAACTTGCACTGAATCATGCTTTATAATAATTACAGATTCTGCAATATTTAAAAATATTAACTTTAGCACATATACATCATATTATAAAACTAAGACACTATGCACCCAGAGTTATTTTTTAACAATTCCAGGAAAATGTCACCAATATAACAATAAATGATGTACTAGTAACATGAGACTTCCAAATCCAATGGACTTTTAAATATGAAAAAAATAGACACAGCTGGGAACAGACTGAGATGGGAAGATTATCTGAGCCCAAGAGTTTAAGATCTTCCTGGGCAACGTAGCAAAGCCTCACATAAAATGAGTGGGGGTGACTGGAAGTAGAGGTGTAGCTCACCGGTACAACAATTGTCTAGCAGGAATAAGACTCTGCGTTAGATCCTAAGCAATGCAAAATATAGAAACATGCACATGTAAATATTTATTGTATAATAAAATTCTGCTATCTCTTGAGCAACCTACTTCAAAGTTTTTAATGAAAATATTACGTTGCTCACTCAATACAAGAGTGGCTTAAGGAATCAGAAGCGTGTGGCTGAGATAGAATATGCTGTAAAAAAATAGCCAACTGATTATTCAGTAACCACAGGTGGTCAGGACTTTCATTTCACATCGCATTTGACACTGGAACAACAATCTAACCAGCAGAAGCTGCAGGCAACCAGACAGAAAATGAACATCCAAAACCACTACAGAGTTCTCTAGCTGCTCCGGAAGATGTATCTCACTTCTCCTCTGACCCTAGTTCCCTTTGGTGTTCATATTCATGTTAATAGACATGTGGACATCTTCTGGATAGTTCCTTGCATTATCCAATAAGTCCATCTGTATTTGAGCTATTACTAAAAATGAGTCAGAAATGACAGTGATTCTTGCTTGTCTCTGAAGCTCTGTCTTGAACAACCACCTCAAAATCCACATTTAAAAACAAAGAGATAAGAGAAGATTTGACCATCAATAAGAATAAAGTTGAGGATGGCCTTTCCATTTATATCAGAGTCGGACTTTCAAAATGTTCTTAACTTTTCTTGAAGATTATATGGGAATCAAATTTTGCTATTAATTGCTTGGTGACTGTGAGAGTTTCATTGAAGAAATGAACAGAATCAGTGTTTCTCCAAGACACAATAATCTGTGCTTGAGTCTCATGTGCAGTAGACAGCTAACAGCATTCCATAAACAGACGTATGTAACGTGCTTGAGACAGTTTATCCGTAGTGAACTCTGAATACCAAGTAAAACATTCCAAATATCAATGAACTTTGAACACTGATGTTGGTTACAACTGTCCCTGGGAGTCACTCTTATTTGGGCATTTAGTTTATTTGTCCAAAATACTAAAGCAATAAACACAATTTCAGCAAGGGGGGATTCTATTCTCATCTGGTTCAAATTCAAACCTTGGCATTGCCACAACCTGAATCTGAACAAGAGATCCGGATTCCTCAAAATCTCTGTAGGACCACAGTCATTAACCCTATGGAATTTTATCTCAGGAAGATTTTCCAATTTAAGTTTTCTACGGACAGTATCTCTCTATAACTTCAAGCCAGCATTATAAGAATCACTCAGTGTTTTACCTCACATCTCAACTATTTGGGCAGTACAAACTATACACCTCTCCAAATCTTTCTTCATCATTTAAGAATGGAATATGACTGTCATACATAGGCAATGAAATACGCCTTTTTTCTCAAGTTAAGCTCTGATACAAAGATGATGAAACATTCTGTTTTCAAAGGTACTGAGAAGGAAAAAACAGAGAATGCATTTCCTTACTGAAACAAAAGAACCTATTGTGCATAGGGCAATGGCCTGGTACGTAAGAAGAAAGAAAGAAAAATATATGTTGAATAATAGTACTATAAATCTATTCAATAATTTTGATAAATGAGTAAAGTATGTCTTGATCAGTTTCACAGCTGAATACACCATGATTTTCTGTTCTTTGATTATATAGTAATATATTGTTTATTTTAGTTCTAAAATTTCTAGAAAATAAACATAGTGATCATGAGGTAGGATCTTTCCGTATACCCCAAACATATCTACTATTTATCAATCCATATCAGCTCAGCCTGATAAATTAAATATGTGTTACATGCTAGACCCCAGTAGTGTACATACACACACACACACAACTATGCCTTTGAAAAGAAATATAATACCTAGTGTTATGGTTTATGTCTGGGTGTCCCCCCAAAGCCTCATGT